>NC_041407.2:58618298-58918298 GCF_900747795.2 Erpetoichthys calabaricus
GGCATCTTTCACTGTGCCACCATACCGCCCGCATACAAACTTAAAAGGTTTAAATAAATCAGAAATATTTACCTTTATTTTTACTTCCTTAACTTGTGGAGGGTGTATCCTGTACCAAAGCCCTAACTTTTTTCATGAAAGCCCCTTTCAGTCAATAAGCCTTAAAAACAGGTATAAAGCTAAACTTGCAGCACCGCTATTCAATTACACTTGCCTAACGCCTCTCCTAAGGGGAGATACTGTGGGATCTGGGCCTCCGTCAAAGCACCAATCACAGGCCCGATTAGAAAGCGGGAAGCTGTGATTTGTCGTCTCCCTCCCATGTAACAATCACAGCCCGTGTTACAACGCGCTATGTATGTATGTGTATATGTATATATGTGTATGTGTGTGTGTATGTATGTGTGTATATGTATGTGTATATATATATGTTGATATGTGTGTATGTATATATATATATATATATATATATATCCATCCATCCATCCATCCAATTTCCAACCCGCTGAATCGAAACACAGGGTCAAGGGGGTCTGCTGGAGCCAATCTCAGCCAACACAGGGCACAAGGCAGGAAACAATCCTGGGCAGGGTGCCAACCCACCGCAGGACACACACAAACACACCCACACACCAAGCACACACTAGGGCCAAGTTAGAATCACCAATCCACCTAACCTGCATGTCTTTGGACTGTGGGAGGAAACCGGAGCGCCCGGAGGAAACCCACGCAGACACGGGGAGAACATGCAAACTCCACGCAGGGAGGACCCGGGAAGCGAACCCGGGTCCCCAGATCACCCAACTGCGAGGCAGCAGCGCTACCCACTGCGCCACCGTGCCGCCATATATATATATATATATATATATATATAATGTGGATGTGTATATGTATATATATATATATGTATATATATATATATATGTAGATATGTGTATATGTAGATATGTATATATATGTATATATGTATATGTATATATATGTTTACATAACCTCTTTAACACACTACTTCTCCGCTGCAAAGCGCGGGTATTTTGCTAGTTTTATATAAAGATACACTAACATGTTAACATATTTTATGTAATTTTCAAAGGATCTTTCAAAAATGACATGGTACATAATTGATACGTACTTCTAAATTATTAGAAAAACATATTGAGATTGAATATTTCCTTTGATGTTTCTGAGCTTTTTGGGGCCACATGCTTTTATAACATCCCACATTACTGTGTTCCAATCTTGTCAGATGTCAAGCTGAGTTTTGAGGGTGGTAGCTACACCTTCTATTTTCATTCAGAAAAGAACTGTTCAAAGAGATTTCGAAAGATAAACTAGAGTGGGAGGAGCTTAATCATACAGAAATGGTCTGTAAGCTGCTCTCCAACTAAAGCAGAAATTAAAAAAAACAAAAGCCCTTCGAGAAGATCTTGATGAACCTGTCCAATAAACTTAGTTCTTCATTTTAGGCGCATCATTCTTTATTGTATTACTTAGTTTGTTTCCATGTTGCTCTTGTACACTACAGTATATTAAATTAGGTTGTAGCAGTGCTACTTGTAGTTAAAACTGCATCTCCCAGCAGTCTCTGCAAGGGCTGTTGGGGTCAAAGGTGGTCAGAGGGGTTTAAAAGGAGGGCAGGTGTCAGAAAGAAAAGTGTTTTTTGTAGTTATATTTTGTGTTGAGTTTACCTGTCAGACTGCCTTCTGTTAAGCCATATTTAATTGCTGTGTCCTGGATTGTATTCATTGTTGGGGTCTGGATCATCTGTCTACCTGTGTGCTGAGGACTGTTTGTGGATTCATTTCCCACAAGTAAAGGAGCGCTCCTGAACCATCCATCCATCTTCACCTTACAGTGTCTACCGGTAGGACTGTTTTTCATTCCCTTACAACATACAGATCTCTGGACTTACTCTCATCATCTCTCATTACATCCGGTGTTGTTTCCATGGACTTTGCTGTGTGGTGTTTGTGTTTATATGTTTATTGTAATATCGCCGTAGGGGTACAGTGGTGGTATTATTTATATTATTTAATTTTATTACATTCTTTAATTGTTGTTATTCCCCAGTGTGCTTTGTTTTGTCTCTGTTTTTGAGTGTATGCGGGCGGGCCAAGGCTGGGAGCGTCCCTGGGATCCTCTATAAAAAATAAATAAATCACAGTCATCTTGACGGTGTGAATCTTAGCGGCACCGGACGAAAACAAGGTTGTATTAGATAAACTTTATTAATTGTTTACAGTAACAGAAACATAAAAAACAAAGGTACTGACTTATAGGGCAAGTAATACAATCAATAAATTAATCAATCAATCAATCAATAATGTATAATGTGCAAAAACTGTAAAATTAACTTAAAGTATCAGCATTTACTTTGGGAAACTTTTAGTTCTGAGGAAGTGTTGAACTGTTTAACAGTGGGCAGAAAAGACCCCCAGAGGTGCTTCTTAGCACACTGTGGAGAAATGAGTTTGTGGCTAAAAGAAAGCACCTCCTGGAGGAGATGGAGGGGATTGCTCATGATGGTATCCAATTTTTCCACTATCCTCTTTTCAGCTTCCAGTATGTCCAGGGTTAGCCCTGTGATGGAACAGGCTCTCCTGATAAGTTTCTTCAGGTATTGTGCATCTTTTGAGATCAAGTTGCTCCAGCACAGAAAAATACACTGGCTACTACTGACTGACAGAACATTTCCAGAAACTTGCTGCATACATCAAAAAAACTGAGTATTCTTAGAAAGTACAGACTGCTCTGACACTTCTTGTACAGCCCCACTGTGTCGTCAGACCACTCTAGTTTGCTGTTTATATACCAGGTATCTGTAGCTCTGCACCACTTCCATGTCCCCTCCCCTGGATGGTGACTGATTTCAGAGGGTCTTTAGCATGCTGAAAGTCCACTACCAGCTCTATTGTCTTGCTGATGTTGAGTGGCAACACCATAAGACAAAGTGCTCCACAGCCTTCCCGTACTCTGACTCATCTCCATTATTAATCCAGCCCATGATGGAAAATTTCTGTAGGTTGCAAAGACTGGTATTGTACTGGAAGTATGTTGTGTAGACGGTAAACAAGAAGGGAGATTGAACAGTTCCCTGAGGTGCACCAGTGTTACGCACCACTATTTCTGACACACAGTCTGTTGGTCAGGTAATTCATGATTCAGAGGATAGTGGTGCATCAAGGGACAAATCCGTGAGTTTTATTTCCACAGAATGATGTTAAAGGCACTGGAAAAGTCAAATAACGTTATCCTGACTGCAGTGCTGGCTTTGTTCAGGTGGGAATAAGCACTGTTAAACATGTAGATCAGAACATCCTCCACACCTACCTGTGTCTGATATGACCAAATGTTTGTGGACACCTGACCATCACACCTATATGAGATTGTTGAACATCCCATTCCAAAACCATGGGTATTACCCATCACCTTTTATAGCTATAACACCTCCTACTCTTCTGGGAAGGCTTTCCACAAGATTTTAGAGAGTGCCTATCGGAATTTGTGGACATTTTTCCAAAAGAATATTTGTGAGATTAGATACTGTTGGATGAGAAGTCCCGGATTTCAATTGGTGTTTTAATTTATCCAAAGGTGTTCAATAGGGTTGAGGTCAGGGCTCTATACAGGCCACTTGATTTCTTTTATGTCTTTATGTACCTGGCTTTGTGCACAGGGTCACAGTCATGCTCGAACATTAAAGGGAATTTCCCAAAACGGTTGCTCCAAACTTGGAAGCTCACAATTGTCTAAAATGACTTTGTATGCTGAAGAATTAACTGTGCCCTTTACCGGAATTAAGGGGCCTAAACCAAATCCTAAAAACAACCCCAGATCATCATTCCTTCTCTACTACACTTTATAGTGGCACTATCTAGCCGGGAAGGTAGCATCCTCCTGGTACCTGCCAAACCCAGATTCATCCATCAGACTGCCAGATAGTGAAACATGATTCATAAATCCAGGGAATGTTTCCACTGCTTCTGAGTCCAATGGTGGCCTACTTTCATCTCTCACCTGGTGTTGTGCATAGTGATCTTAGCTTTGTGTGCAGCTTCTCCTCTATGGAAACCTATTTCATGAAGCTCCAGATGTTACTTACAGATGCAGTTTGTAACTCTATGTGAGTAATGCAACAGAGAATAGGACTTTTTTACACACTGTGCCCTTCAAGCCTTGGCAGCCCCTCTCTATGTAAGTTCGTGTCGTCTAATATTTTGTGGCTAAGCTATTGTTGCTCCTAGACTCTTCACATCACAATAGCAGCACTTACCAATGACCTTGGAAGATCAAGCAGATCATAAGTTTCACTTACTGACTTGGGGCAAAGGTGGTATCCTAAGAGAGTGCCACTTTTAAAGTCCCTGAGCTATTCAGTACAACCCATTCTACTACCAATGATTGTCAATGGGGACTGCATAAGCTATGAGTTTGATTTTACACATCTGATAACAGTTTTTGTGGCTGAAACACCTAGAAGCACATCCACATACTTTTAGCCATATAGTGTACATTACTGGTAGTTCACTGCCCAGTTATGCTTCTGTCTCATCTAAAGAAGTAAGAGTGCTGAAGCCAGTCTTGTGCAGGTCAATTGGTTAGAAAGTCTTGTTTGCAAAAGAAGCAAAAGTGCATACTGTAATACCTTGTGATGGTGTGAAGAGTGAAGGGTATCTTCTTAGATAAAGTTTGATTGACCAAAGAACATAAAAAATACATTTTTTAAGCTTTCTAAAAGTAAATTTACCTCAGAACTTAAATCTGTACATTCTGATCTCTCCGTTCCTTTACCCTGTCACAGTTAATTTTAAAACAATCTTATAATGCAGCTCCATGAATACTTTGGAAATAGTCACAATACTCACTGCATTTATGTTTGAAACACTGCTCCATCTTCTATGACAACATGCTCAAACCTTCGTAATCCCTAAAGCATTACTGGCTATAACCATGGTAACAGTTTTCCTTTCCCGCACCATCATGAAGATTCATCCTCAGCCAACATCTATAGATAGTTGAACAATTCTGTTTATGAGCAAACAAGGGAAAACATAAAATATTCAGAAAATACACTGAACTGATCTAATAGAGATAATACAGTAGTTTCAAATATTTTTTTCATGAAATGCATAGACTGATTTGATATTACTTATTTTACTGATATCCTGTTATTGGAATCAGTCAGGGAAAGAGGTGTGACTGCTTCTTCAGTCCTGCCCTAAGCCTTTTTAAGCTATGATTTACAGTGTTTTCACTTATGGTGCATCACACCTTTACCTTCACTTCAGTTTTCCATTTCTTTGCATTCCTTTCTATTATGTGAGAACAGAACAGTAGAGGATGTGCTTCTACCACATTATTTCTTCCACTTGCACATTCAAGCTGCTGCTGTCCTTCGTTTTCTTGCACAATCCAGTGGCTGCACAAACAAATGGGTGACTCTTCACCTACATTGATGAGAGACACTGGCTTGTGAGGTATGATGGCATACAACAGCAACAGCTATATATTTTTCTATAGCCCAAAATCACACAAGGAGTGCTACAATGGGCTTTAACAGGACCAGTGTTTTGACAGGCCCTCAGCCTTGACTTTCTAAGAAATACAATACAATACACAGAAATGAACACAAGTAATCCTCTTCACTGATCTAGATGGCCAATCTATCATTGCCACCTCAGAAATACAATACTACACGAGTAATAGTACAAGTACAAAGCAAAATACAAGAGTAGATTATATCACGTATGAGGGTTCAGATTTCTTTAGAGTTCTGGAGACCTTGGTTAACAAGCTGCCTCCCCTCTATTGGCCATTCCACAACTGAGTTGGTGCTGGGCCGGCCAATCTGATGAAAGGACCCTTCTAGATTACAGTACTCCTATATCCGACATGACTTTTCCATGGCATGCAAACAACTTGGCAGTACAGCAGTAGCACCAAGTGCCATATTTGAGTACCAAGAACAGAAACAGAATAGGTGAGGGTTAGTAATAAATTATGTTACTTATGTTTTAGTGCTAATAACTAACAGTATGCACAATTAATCAGCATCTCTAGTCAGGGTATGCTAGACTGAAGTAGTGAGTCTTCAGCTGGTATCTTAAAGCTGAGACTAAAAAGGCATCTCTCATAGTAGCAGGCATACCATTCCACAACTTTGTGGTCCTGTAACTAATTTCTTGACCTCCCACTGGTATTTTATTAATCCTTGGAATTATAAGAACACTGTCATCTTGAGATCTTAATGTGTGTTCTTGGTTTGTAAGTAATGATAAGTTCGGATAAGTAAGCCTTGGACATTTAAGGCTTTATATATTTAAAGGAGGATTTTTGAAATCTGCCCTAAACTTAACCCGGGAGCCAGTGTAAGGATTCAAGAACTGGAGTTATGTGTTCATATTTTCTTGTTCTTGTAATAATTCTTAGAGCAGCATTTTGGATTAACTGGAGGCTGTATAAAGAACAATTTGAACAATCCAATTTCTCATTATCACACATATTTAGAAAATGCCTTAATTTCCTAACATTTTTAAGATGAAAAAAACATGTTTTGGACAATTTTGTAATGGGTGATAAAATGACATGCTGGAGTGAAAGATAACTCCAAGATTGTGTGCTGATTCAGTAAAACAAATGGTGATTTCAAGTGAATTAAATGACAAAATATTGTTGTGATCGGCATCATTCCTTTCAATAATTAACATCTCTCTTGTATATGTGTTTAAAGACAAGTACGGTAGTTCTCATCCATCTACTCCTTTAACTCACTAACACATCTGAAGGACAACATCTGAAAAATGTCATTTGGTCTAAAAGAAAACTATTACTCGATGTCATCTGCATACAATTGAAAATTAATGTTTCTATTTTCAAATGGAAAATCAGTGGAAGCATGTAAAGTGAAAACAGTAAAAGTTCCAGTACTGCCTGTGGGACACCATATCTCACTTCTGTGTAAAATGGAGTACTGTCAACACATTTCTGTACATACTGGAATCGATAAATAAGAACTAAACCAAGCGAGGCACAGTGCCTGTATGCCCAACATTATTTTCTAGCCTATGCAGTAAAATAGAATGGTCAATGCTCTCAAATACTGCACTTAAGTCTAACAACATAATTACAGTGGAGTTTCCTTCATCAGAGGATATCAGAATATCGTTTAAAACACATGTTAGTGCCATTTCTGTACTATGACCATTGCGGAAACCAGACTGGAATTTCTCAAATAAATTGCAATGTGTAAGGTGTGACTGAAGCTGATTGGCGACTACTTTTTCTAGTATTTTAGAGAGAAAGGGTAAATTTTATATGGGTCTACAATTATTAAGTATATGTGGGTCTAGGTCTGACTTTTTAAGTAATGGTTTGATCACTGACACTTTTAGTACATCAGGTACTGCACCATGCAATAATGACCTATTGATTATGCTAAGATAGGTGCTGCAAGAACATCCATTGCACTTTTTACTAGTTTTGTTGGCACTGAATCTAGGGAATAAGTCATAGGTTACATTTTAGAAATTAAAGTTAAGACTTCCTGTTCTCCTACAGGATTAAAATTTCTAAAGTGATGAAAGCAAGGTGAGGCAGGGTCTGCCAAGCTAATATGTGTTTTACATTGTGATGCTGAGATCTGGGATCATATTTTTTTTTTAATTTTCTCATTAAAGAAGTTAATAAATTCTGTACTGCTAATGTCTGTTGGTATTTGTCTGTTCTAAACAGTACACAAGAATTATTATTATTGTTATCTATCATTTTATATTAGTAGTCCAAGTAAGTTTTAAAGAGAGCTTTTTTATATTTTTAACACTCCCTGTGCATGCAGCTTGAAAGACCTACAGCTTTGTTGTTCTCCATCTGCGCTCATGTTTTCAGCACTCTAATTTAAGAGCTTGAGCGCTCTCATTAAACCAAGGTGGGTTTCTATGTGCTTTGATCACTTTTGTTTTAAGGGGAGCCACTGCATCCAGAGCATCTCTCTAGGTCATATTATAATTTGATGTTAGCTGATCTAAATGGTTTTCCATGATTACCCTTGACTTACTCCCAATATCTATAACTTTTTTTGAAGCAGAATTACAATCTATAGGTCATACTGTCTTTGTTTTAACCTGTGAATGCATTGGTAAGGACAGATCCAAATCAAACATAATTAAGGAGTGATCAGAAATTACTTCACTTAAAGAAGTAATATTTAAGTTTTGAATTTCAACTCAACTGTGAGTTTTAATTAAATTATAATGTGTGGTTATGCACAATTTGCACCTGAAAGCACCTAAAAGTTTGAGGTGAAAGCATCTCTGCATCAAGTGATTTTTGAAACAATTCAAACAAATAGATTTTGTGACAATGTTTGACTTCTTCTTCCTTCTCTTCATCTTTTCCCACTTCTCTAAACAGCTTGGTCTTGCACCTCCTTGCCAGTCAAGCTCTTTTCCTTCAGTCCTTCAGACATTCTTTTACTTTATTCATGAACTTCCACTTTGCCCCCTCCCTCGCTTTCTCTTCCCCTGTACTTCCATTCCCATCATTCTTTTGCCCACATAGTCATTCTCTCTCCTCATCACATGTTCATACACTTTCAACCTGCTTTCCTGTACTTTCTTTAATATCTCTCTCACTTTTGTTGTGCCTGTGACTTGTAACCTTGTAACTCCACACATCCTTCTCATTTGAGCCACATCTAACATCTTGTCCTGTGCTGCCTTTACTGGCCATGTTTCAGCTCTATACACCATTGCTGGTGTTACCATGGTCCTTACCTTTAACTTTCTCCTTAATTCTTCAATCAGACAATACTCCTGATACCTTCTTCCAAATGTTCTATCACCCTGCTCTCTATGGGTTATCTTTGCATCTAATTCTCTATCTTGGGCTACCACTGATCCCAGATATTTAAATTCATCCACACTTTTCAGTAGTTCTCCTTGCAGGCCGATTATCACTAAACCTCATATATTATTTTCTTTCTATTTATTTTCGACTCTCTGTCTTCCAAAGCCCAAATCTACCAGAGGTCAAACCAGCCCTACCTGGTGTCGGTCCCAGGCCCTGATAAATAGACAGGGGTTAGTGTCAGGAAGAACATCCGACTGTAAAACCTCAATGATGGAATCAATCCAATCAGCTTTGGAAAATGTGAATATGTTTGTATTCTGCTAAAAACTCATTGACTTCTACATTATCAAAAATAAAAGTGTTGTAAGGCTTACATGTTTTGCTAATGTACTGTATACTACATTTTCAAAATGTAATCTAAATAATTGAGAATACACTGTAAAATAATCATATATTTTTATGTTGCAATTTTTCCAAAGTACTGCTTTGGAGTGCTCCATGGACCATCAAGCACAAATTATTCAATTTCATTCATTGAAAAGTTTGCTTATAAAAGCAAATATAGAACATGGACAGGGTTTAATGACAAATCCACAAATTCTGGAAAAAAAAAAGAATAAGAAACATTCCCACAGTGTAAACAGGCTCAGTTTTAACTAAATAGATGAATTGTGGTTCACCAGAAAATATTTAAATCTAATATACTGTATATTTTAATAATTAAATAAAAGAATAACAATGCATATTTATATTATATACAATTTTATACAATAAAGATATGACTACATACAATTTTGTGTGTGTTGTTCATTTGATCAGACTGCACTTGTCTATTATTATGATCAGATCCCAAATTACAGTTGCTGCTGTTCATGGTTCACCAACTTTTTTTTATAATTGTAACCCTTCAAGAAATTTCATTTCCCTCGGGAATGGATAACGTAGTTATCATGGTTGTGTTTAGTGATGAGAGATACAGCCGAGTTTCATTTTGCATGCAGCCTTGCAGAATTGGCACTGCAATTAGTTTTGCATGAGATTTTGCAATCTGTAAATGATAAACTCACTAAAAAAATTTTTTTGAATCAGAAAAAAGTCATATTAATCCTTAAGGACCTGGTGACTCTTATGGGTGTACCTCTGTTTTTTTCTGCAGCAGTGTAATGCAGGTAATCCTCAGCATAACAGTAGAATCAATTATAGTAGAAGATTGGAAAATATACTCACATGCACACACAAAATAAGGCACTGCTCTGCCCTTTTCTGAATGTCAAGAACTATCAAAGGAAATAACATAATAACTTGCTGCCCACCTCGGCTTTCTTCAATAGGTTTTGCCATTTCTTTCAGATGGTGTGGCTCACCCACTTTCACCTCTGAGGTACCACAGCAAAGACCTCTCCCATCTCACCTTGTGTCTCTCTCCTAATGACCCATTAGTGAGCCTTTACCCCAGCATCACACTTAAATCGCTTCTGGCTTTAAAGTCCATCCTGGAATTGTTATGATTAGTAAGCTTGATAAATTTTTTGCAAATTTTCCTGGATGGATGTTCAATGGTATCATCCATCAACCTTTCATAAAGGTTTTTAACTCAAAAATAAATTTGGGTTTTCATTTTATGGTGAAATAAAACAGTAGAAAATATTTATGTATTGAGTTTTTAAGGACTGATTGTGTTTGAACTGAAAATAAGACTTGTGACCAAAAAATGGGGTTGAGGGGTATGGGGAGATTGAGTTGGATTTTCAATTCAAAAAGCCAATCATGTAAAACTTGCGTTTTCTATTTATGATACGCACTGATTTTTGTTGATGTATTTATTTAACAATACTTTAGCAGACAATGTATGTGTTTTGCACATTTTGAGCAACATGAGTAATGTGAAATTTTGTCTTTTTTCCATGGATGTTTTTTAATATCCTTTGTTATTGTACAA
This sequence comes from Erpetoichthys calabaricus, assembly GCF_900747795.2. Taxonomy (NCBI): domain Eukaryota; kingdom Metazoa; phylum Chordata; class Cladistia; order Polypteriformes; family Polypteridae; genus Erpetoichthys; species Erpetoichthys calabaricus. Next base: position 58,629,085 of record NC_041407.2, read on the forward strand.
CATTGGTCACCATTGGTTTATAATATATCATAAACTTTTTAATATTAATGCAGAACGAAAACATGGGACTAAAAATTCTTCTTGACCATCACCACAAACTACATTAGGTAAGTCAATATTAAAAACAATTTCATTTTTGAGTGTTCTTTTAACACACTATCACTTCTGTCTTGGTAAAGGATTGCACACACCAAATAAAGAGAGTTGCACTTTATCTTGCCAGTGCTCCTTGGCCATACTTTCCAGGTACAATTTGTTTCCATTTTTAACCCTAGGAACTACAGACTGTGACCTATTGACTGAAGATCTTCTGGCCTCTTTGCAGTTCACCAGACTTTCAATATCTGGTGCTGTGGAGTTTTGCTTCCAGGCCATCCTCTCCTGTCCCTTAGAACCCCTTACCAGATTGGAAAAATGGTTTATTTTAGTACAGTGGATTGAGACTGTTATGTTGAAATGAGTTCAACAAGAACACAGGGACACAGTTGAAAACTTCTTAAGGGTGTAAGAGCCACATGACATGGGATGGATGGGTATCCCTACCAGAAGAGGGGAAGAGTCCTTACCCGGACAGGAGGCAAAAAGGGGCCTTTCCCGAACAAGGCTAAACAAGTGGATGGATGGACATCCCAGCCAAAGGAAGAGTTCCCTTAGCCAGACGGGATGCCCAGGAGAAGGGACAAGTGTCAAAAACAGTTATATTTACAGCACCTTTCCTGGCTGGGGTAAATAAGGAAGGACAAGAAAAAACTGTTTCTGAGGTCCGTTTGATCCCTCAAGATGTTAGATGGCAGCAGCCCTGTGATATCAGTGCCTTTTTGGACACCAGTGGGGTATGCTGGAAATTGTAGTCCAGTGACACAGCCTCGCTGGGGTCTGGAGGCACCATAGGAGGGTGCTGCAGAGAGGTTCACTTCCTACTATGTTGGACTTCCATCTGACCCTGAAGTGCTTCCAATGGGTGAAGCCCAGGCACTGGGTCCCATATAAAAAGGACCGTTATTCCCTGGTCCAGGCGAGTCAGATCTGGGAAGAAGGAAGGCAAGACTCTACTGGAAGAGGGCAGTGTGGTGGTGAATGGAAAGGTATAGAGGAGAGTATAATAAACACCATGCTTTATTTGAACCCAAGACTGTGGTTATGCGTTCGTGTTGGGGTTTGGGGTTCACTGGTGCACCATGTCCATCACAAGGGTAAATTTCACACAATCATTAGAAAATTTTTCTTCACACAGAGAACCAGAGACACACGGAACAAGTCAACAAGTAGTGTGGTAGACAATAAGACTTTAGGGACTTTCAAAACTTGTCTTGATGTTATCTTGGGGAATTTAAGTGAATAGGACTGGCAAGCTTTGTTGGGCTGAATGGTCCGTTCTTGTCTACATTTTTATAATGTTCTAATATTGGATCTTAATTTGTGAGTAGTACACCAAAATGTTTTAGTGTAAGACTTTCTGTTCCATCATTTAATCAATTAGTTAATTCTAAACTGCAGAAACTTCAGAAACTGCACTCGTTAAAGTAGTAAATGACTTGCGGGTAAATGCAGACAGAGGCCATTTATCTGTTCTCATCCTCTTAGATCTGAGTGCCGCATTTGACACCATTGATCATAATATTCTTAAGAATCGCCTTAGTCAATGGGTAGGCCTCTCTGGCAGTGTCTTAAATTGGTTTGAATCCTACCTGGCAGGGAGAAAATTCTTTGTTAGTTGTGGTAATTATAACTCAAAGACACATAATATTCTATATGGTGTTCCACAAGGCTCTATCCTGGGTCCACTGCTCTTCTCAATCTACATGCTTCCATTAGGTCAGATTATCTCAGGGCACAACGTGAGCTACCACAGCTATGCTGATGACACACAGCTGTATTTATCAATAGCACCTGATGACCCCAAATCTTTTGATTCGCTAACACAATGTCTAACTTGTATCTCAGAATGGATGAATAGTAACTTTCTCAAATTAAATAAAGAAAAAACCGAAATCTTAGTGATTGGCAATAATGGATACAATGAGGCTATTAGAAATAAACTGGATGCATTAGGATTAAAAGTCAAATCGGAGGTAAAAAGCTTAGGGGTAACCGTTGATTGTAATCTGAATTTTAAATCGCATATTAATCAGATCACTAGGACAGCATTTTTTCACCTAAGAAACATAGCAAAAGTTAGACCTCTTATATCATCGAAAGATGCAGAGAAATTAGTTCATGCGTTTGTTTTCAGTCGGCTAGATTACTGTAACGCACTCCTCTCAGGACGACCCAAAAAAGACATCAATCGTTTGCAACTAGTGCAGAATGCAGCTGCTAGAATCCTTACCAAGAAAAGAAAATCCGAACACATTTCTCCAGTTTTGATGTCACTACACTGGTTACCTGTGTCATTCAGAATTGACTTTAAAATTCTGCTTATGGTTTATAAAGCTTTAAATAATCTCGCCCCGGCTTATATATCGGAATGTCTGACACCTTATATTCCAAATCGTACCCTCAGATCCTCAACTGAGTGTCTCCTTAGAATTCCAAGAGCAAAACTTAAAAGAAGTGGTGAGGCGGCCTTCTGCTGTTATGCACCTAAAATCTGGAATAGCCTGCCAGTAGGAATTCGCCAGGCTAATACAGTGGAGCACTTTAAAAAACTACTGAAAACACATTACTTTAACATGGCCTTCTCATAACTTCACTGTAATTTAATCCTGATACTCTGTATATCTAATTCATTATAATAACTATTCATTCAAAATCTGTACTAACCCCTACTCTCTCTTCTGTTTCCTTTTCCGGTGTCCTGTTGGTGGTGGCGTGCGCCACCACCATCTACCCAAAGCACCATGATGTTCCGACAATGATGGATGGATTAAAAGCCAGAAGTCTGTATGACCATCAGCATCAAGTGACTCCGTGAGAACCCTAACTACAAAGAGGACTATTTCATTTATGTTAGGTAGAATGCCCAAAGGGGACTGGGCGGTCTCGTGGCCTGGAACCCCTACAGATTTTATTTTTTTCTCCAGCCTTCTGGAGTTTTTTTTTTGTTTTTTCTGTCCACCCTGGCCATCGGACCTTACTCCTTTCTATGTTAATTAATGTTGTCTTATTTTAATTTCTTATTTTGTCTTTTATTTTTCTTCTCTTCATTATGTAAAGCACTTTGAGCTACTTTTTGTATGAAAATGTGCTATATAAATAAATGTTGTTGTTGTTGTTGTAAAGTCTATTAAACAGAAATCCAATATAACTAAAAATGAAAAAAAAAAATCAAACAGTTATAATAAAATATAGAATCAAAAATGCTCAAGAGCGTATTTTTTAATATAGTAGAAAGACAGAAACAATATATACTGTGTGCATAAGGGAAAATCATTCAACATAACACTTTTCTTCCCTCCAACAAATTTACTTCATATTATAAAAAGAAATACAGTGCTTAACATGACTGCATAATCTGCTGCAAAAGTTGTAAGTTACCTTCGTTTATTTTGCTGTTATAGTTTATTTCTGGTAACAACCAAAAGAAAACTACCTTCCAACTGAGTTGCTGTTCCTGGTCCTGAAAAGCTAAAATGAACAGAACGACAGTGAAAAATATCAGACACCGTCAGATTGTGATGTATGAAGTTAAACGTATTTGTTCTCTTTCATAATACTGTACTGTCCTTGACAACATATCTAGAATTGCTGCGTGTCTTAGAAATCTTGGAGTCCAAACACTAACATGTCCTAGGCAAAATGAATATGCTAATCTGTAAGGAAGATTTAGGATAGTGTATGTATATGAAATCAGGAAGATTACTTAAACATACATTATTTTTTTCTTATTTCCAGACAAAATCTAATTTTGTTATAACATCTACTGTATATGTATTATGTTAGTAAAATATTAGATCTACCACTGCATTACTTTATTTTCTTTTCATTTCAAGTACTTTTATTTCATGTTAAAGTAGACAAACACACACGTTTTAATGTATTACATATTATTTTTTATTACCTTTTTCAATCCAAATTCTAAATATTACTAATTTAAAAAAATAAGATGCAGATCAATGTAATTGATACACACTCATTTAAAACATTTTTTTTACAACTTTACAAGATGTGTCAGTCTTACGTCTCCCACTGCTGGAGATTTTGATATCTGAAGTGCGTTCGAATCATTGATTTAAAATCATGTGGAACTGGCTGAGAATTAACTGAGGTGAAGACAAACTTGAAATTTAATATGAAAATTCTGCAAAAACAAACTCATTTGTAAAAAAGAGTCTTTTATATGGTCTGTCTAGTGTTGAACTGGGTGATGATGAGATTTAAGTGATATCTGCATTCTTTTAGGCTTTCAGTACTGATTTGAAGTATTTAAAACCTTCTATTATGTGAAAAGCATGCTTTCTAACAGACATTTATTTGGAGAATAAAAACTGTACACTATAAAAAATGTCAGTAATGTAAAAATACTGTAAATGGTGAAAGTAAAATACCTTTTTTGAAAAAAAAGGAAAGTTACCTTATGTTCTACTGAAAATTATCTGTATATCTTAAACAACACATTTCATTATTTTTTACAGCCAAGTTCTGTGAAATCAATATTTTCCTACCTTCAAAACATGCTACATATCATTTACCGATACAATACAGTTACACTGAAAAAAATCTCTGTTAATTTTACAGTGAAAAACTATTAAACAGCAAAGGTATACAACTGCAAAATGTAAAACAGTAAAGCACTGTTTCAATAACACCAACGTTATGATATTTACATACGGACACGCCCCCTTTTACCATATTGTTCTAGTTAACCGGAAAAAAACTTGAACAAAGTTAGCAGACTTATTTTTCCCTGCGTGCTGAAGGTTTTTTGAGGTTATGGAAGCTGATTTATGGTGGGTTGCATTCAATAACCTGGCACACCTGTAGGAAACCATACACCACAAAAGCAAATGTTACTTCTCCACCAGACAATGTGTCTTAACTTCTTTAAATATTGAATTCTTTTCAATGTATACAATTAAATGATACATGTTTACTATTGATTGTTGTTACTTTATAGATGCAAACTGTGTACTATTGTTTAATCCTGACAGTGTTTTCTAATGGTTTATTGATTGGCATATTTATTACAGTGTATGGATTTCAGGTTTTGGTTAAATGTTCACTTCTATTAGAATGTGTTGTAAAATAAAACAGTTATTTACTATAAAGTTATAGACCTAAAAATATTTTCACCTTCTTGTTTCTGGTAAAATTCTGGCAACCACAACTGCCAGTACTTTGCTGTAAAATCAACATTACTTTTTTATAGTGTTGTGAATTAACAATCTTTTGCAGCTTAATGATGTAAAAGAAATTACTGTGATTTTAGGGTTATTTTATGATTTTTTTATAAATACAGAAAATGATTGTCACGTTAAGGTTTTTAGTTGGCACACATTGCTGCAGTAATTTTTATTGTATCTTTTTTTTTTTTAAATAGCATCATTTTTATGTTTTTTAAATATTTTTTTAGAAATGCTACTTGAATTGCCAAATAAAACAAAATGTATAGATGTAAAATTAATATGATTTCCTTAAAAAAGATGATGGACAAAATGTGTTAAATAATAAACAAAACATTAAATTGCACTTCAATACTGATTTTATAAAAGAATATATCAGTTATTTAGAATAACCTACAGTAGATCAATAGATATTATATCAAGTACACATTAATTAATTGAATGGCCATTATATGGATTCAATCTGGTCTACAAAGTAGTCAGAGCATCTCAGAATGTGGATTGGAAGAGTGAACAAAATGGAGAGATGTGCTGCCAGAAAGTATATGTCTGGTAGGAAGTAGGCTGCTGCAGTTTGAAAGGTTTCCTTGAGTTTGCTTTGGGTTTATTTTCCAGAACATTTAACTAGATAGATAGATAGATAGATAGATAGATAGATAGATAGATAGATAGATAGATAGATAGATAGATAGATAGATAGATAGATAGATAGATAGATAGATAGATAGATAGATAGATAGATAGATAGATAGATAAAGACCTAAGTCACATAATTAACTCTCTGACATGTGTAAGAGTGGTGTACCTAAAGCTCTTTTCAAAGCCTCCAGAAAATCTTGACATGCTGCTGCCCAGCATTGACATTTTTACCTCTGATACTGGAAGGTGTTTGGCCTTCATCAATGCAAGGTGCTACATCTGAAAAGGAAAGTAATCCTAGGCCTCAGCAGCAGGTGTATCTCATTTACTTCCCAATGGATAGGAGTTTGAGGAACTAAAAAAAATTATCAAATACCTTGGAATTAAAGAATCGGGTAAAATAAACAGTCAGCTCTGAGACAACTTTAGACAGGAAAATCTGAAATGAATTCCCTTACAACCCAAACAATGTAACAGAGAGAGTGGCAATATGTTGCATGTTGATTAGCACATGCAACATAAGAATTTTAATGTACTCCTTAATGTACACAGGACAATGATAGATAGATAGATAGATAGATAGATAGATAGATAGATAGATAGATAGATAGATAGATAGATAGATAGATAGATAGATAGATAGATAGATAGATAGATAGATAGATAGATAGATAGATAGATAGATAGATAGATAGATAGATGCTATAGTCTGACCACACACCAGAATATCTATAAAGACTCTCTAAATCCTTTATACCGTATAATACATATGAAATTCCCATTTTAACTTACTTTTTTGAAAGATTAAAATGAAAAACATCTGACTGGACAAACAAAACCTGTAAACTCCACTCTCCTATTTAATAGATACTGTAGATATTGCTGGAGACTGACACAAGACTTACAGGGATCAATCAAAAGGGAACAATGGAGATGGAGCTGGAGGTTACACTTGCAATTCACGTGTTTGTTTGCCTTTTGTTCCTGCAGGCAGAAGGACACCAGCCTGAGAGAGCTCCTCTGTATCCGACTCCAACCATATGTTGACCCCACTCCTTCCAGTCTCCAGGGTATATAACCTAGAAGAGATCTCAAATAGTTGTCAGTTGAGACCAACATCTGCAGATGGCATATCAGAGTGACTACAGTAAGGGGCAACTATCATAGAGTCCACAGTGGATCCCCATTCTCTTGGAAGTTTTTCATGTCATCTTACTACAATCGATTGATATAATTTTATGGAGCCATGTGTCAATGTAACCTATTTTTGAATGTATTTTTTTCCCAGCTCTTTGAATTTCTGATAACATAATACAATATGGAATTATACAATAAATATTTATTTTGAATGAGTTCATTTTAGGGTCTAAAGGACAGCTGTAAAGAATTTACTCAATTGAATTTTTAGATCAGCTTTTGGAAGCCTTGTAAAGATGCTCTGTAAGATTTATTTATGAGTTCAGTTTAAAAAGAAAACCCCAGAGCAGTCAATAATCTGGGAGTCTCTGCATGATGTGGTTGGGGGTGGGGGGTATGGTGTTCTTGCGTGCTCCATTACCTTTGCATTGATTTATTACTCTCCTTTCTTTGCCAGCCCATTACATCTCTTATACCTTTAATAAAAAGCAGTTTACTTGGACTTAATGGGAAAGGATGTCAATTTCAAATAATAACATTGCAATGGTAAATTGCATTTTTTTGCTAAAGATAATTGCCTGTGTTGTTAAAAATAGCATAAATGTGTTCAAAATATCCTTTGTTTTCAAGTGAGGCTGCAATGCTACGCAGTTCACCTGCTCTGATTTATCCTGAGGGATTTGATTTAAGTTTGACATCCTTTCTGATAGCTGAATGGGATCACAAAGTGGTGCAGACAAGAGACAGACACAAATTTTTTGACTGTTTATTCACGGCAGTGCTCTTAATATTAGAAAGATTTCAGACAGTTCTAATTTGATTTCTCTTTCTCTGTTCACAGCTTTGTGTCTGAGACCTGAAATACATTATATTGACTTAGTTCCTGCTGTTGTTTATGAGCTATATGACAGTTTGGACTGCAAAAATCTTGTTAGAAATGACTGAAACCTGTGCAAGGTACAAGGTGGGGGGGTCATGTTTGTAATTAAAAAAAAGCGCCTCTATGACTAGAATTGCCATTTTCATTAGCAGGCATCTTTATAAATTCAGGTGGCTTGGTTGACCTATAATGGCAAAACTGACAGCTGCGCTTTGTTAAACTGTGGTCTTTCCAGCCCTACAAACACTGCATGCTTTAAACATTTTGATTTAAAAAATAATTTGCATGAAAATTATGGTCTGCTCTAGTGAAGCCAACACAAACATCACTTCAGTAAATTTTACAGCAATTAATTTTAGAAATATCTGTGTTATGTAGCTTTTTATTATTCTTTTTATGAAATCCATACTCATGTTTGAGACAGCAAATGAGATCGAAATAAAAACAATTAGTGAGCTCTTTTTGAATAATATTTGATTTGAAAAGAATGTGTGCAAGATGATTAAGGACGTCATTTCATTAACTGAACAAGGATTGATTCTGAAGAGCTTCAATTTTGAGAGGCACTTTAATTCGTTCTGCAGTATATCTATGCTGAGGCCAACATCATGCCCCATCTGTATTACAATAGGCTGAGGGCACAGCTGCAAATGTGTTACAGGAACATTGCATTAACAAAAAATCAACACACAAAGATTATGATGAACAAAAAGCTGAGCTTTGGTATGGGCTAAGACCTTGAAAATGGTACAGCAAAGGCGTTAGCTGTATTACAGATCATATGCAGATTGGAATACATTTATAAAAGGCCATGCCATGGACCCCAGAGAGAAGAACTGCAATTAACTAACAGAACATTTATTCCCCACTATAAACTATTTCCAATGAACTGACTCCTTTACATCACTCCCTAAATTATCCAGGATTATTTATTTTTGTTACCCAGTGCTCCTAACATCCCTGAAACTGGATTCAGTGAGTTCATTAATTCGGTGGATGGATAAATGCTTCATGTCATAAGTCTCATGAAGTTATGCTGTTATTGACAAGTTAACTTTGTATTGGCATAAGGTCTGGATTTACGAGTAAGCCAGGAAACATATTAGAGTCTACCAAATAATTCCATTAGAAAAACAATGGTGAAAATCATCTTTAAAGAATAAGGACAAAAAAAGGGGGTGGTATGATGGTGTAGTGGGCAAGATTGGCATCTCAAAAGCCTTGGACACCAATTCTATAGTTTTTCTGTATGGAGCTTCTCCCAGAGCTTAAGAATAAGGTTATTTTTTTATTATTTTATTTTCATTTGTGATAATTAGTTTTGATTTCTATACTACTGTATTTGCAGCACTCATTTTATTTTCAGTTTAGTTTTATGAACTTTTGACCATTTCTATTTTAGTTTTTTTTTATTTTAATGACTTACCTAAATTACTTTTTATATTGTAAAAATCATTTTAGTTTAGTTTTCATTTTAGCTTAAAAATGGTTTTTTCACAAACATTAAAAAATGCATGCTGTGCCTACCAAGCAAAGAAATTGTAGAAACATGCAGATATGCTCATAAAAGATATAATGAGCTCCATTTTGATACAGCCATCTACAGAGACAGCATTTTCTGAACATTTTGCAACACATGCTGTACTTATATTTTAGTAATGTGTGATGGTCCGGGTTGGTTCCAAGGTCCCTGACAGCTTAAACCTGGAACCGCCAATAGCGAAACAAAGGGTAAGCCAGGCAAATGAGGACAAACACAGTCAGCAACAGAAGGTGCAAGTGCTCAAGTGCTTTTATTAAAACCAAATAACAGTGTCCAAGTGTGCAGTGCTCTGAATAAAGTCAAAAAATAAATAATCCATATAATCAAGCAATGTGCTGAGGTTAAAAAGTCAATAAATGAACCATTAAATTGAGGTTAAAAAATCACAGCAGGAAACTGTTGTATAAAAACTCACGAGCCTTGGTGCATCCTTCTAAAAAATAACGGATGGGATTCCGCAGCCAGAGTAGACGTCCTCCCATCAGGCACAGCCAACTTTTAAAATCCAGACTCGGGTCCTACTGTTGTCATAGGCTCCCAGTATAGATTTTTTAGTTAATACCTGATAATCTTTGAAGAAGACAATCTATTACAATATGTTTACGAAGCTATAATAGAATAAACTATCAAACATAGGGAAAAGGACTGACGGCAACTCAAGGGGTAACTAAATATACCTTAAAGCTTAAGCATGTGAGATCTGTACTTATGTTAGAGAATCCACTAATGGGATTTTCCAAGGTTAGAATGAGGTAAATGAGTTAAATGCCCCTCTAAAAAGCAGGGAAAAACTGATGGGACAGGCCAAACACCCCTCCTATGAAGCTGTGCAAAAATCAACAGGACAATCTGCAAAACACCCCTCTTAATGAAGCAGTGTTCAGAATAATGGGAGAATCGACATGAGTCAGAAATTACTGTTGGTGTTAGTTGTTTGGATAAGGTGATAAAGAGTCTGAATATTAAGAGTCAGATAATGTGATGTATTAGATGAGGTAATGGTAATAGAAAAGTATAAAAGATGTTAAATTGTTGAATTAATTGCTCACTCTATGAACTGAGACATTTGTGCATGTTCTGTGCAAATAAAGAAATGTTCTGCATTTTCATCTGGCCTCCATGATTGTATTCTTTGAAGATAGAGGAAAGTTTTTTCCACAACACCGGCAGGGCGCTGTAAAGAGCCTCACCCCTCCGACTCCCACTGCCACTCCTCGGCCTTTCACAGGTGTCCTCTTGATCAATGGATCACTCCAGCTACCTGAAGACAATCAGCCATAGTCACCCTCTTCAGCCCCTTTGAGTGTTGTCCATAAGCTCCTCCTCAGGGCTCTCTACCCGGCTGCCTGCCTCCACTCTACTGCACACCAGGTTCTCAGGATCTTACTGTCTCTGTCATCCTTCCTTCCTTCCTTCCTTCCTTCCTTCCTTCCTTCCTTCCTTCCTTCCTTCCTTCCTTCCTTCCTTCCTTCCTTCCTTCCTTCCCCTTTAACATCTGTCTCTCTTCTGCCTCTTGTTCCTTCCTCTTCTCCCATGCAGGCTCCCTAATTTATTCCTCCATGAGAGCAACTTGTCAATGAGGCATTTTGGACTAATTGTACTCTCACATGCAAACGTGATCACGACATCAAACATCCCGGGGCTGCATGCATTAAAGACAAACAATTTGTTTATTTATTTAAAAATGTGTATTGCTACTGACCCCTTCCATCAGACAATGTCCACCTGTTAGAGGAGCAGGATATTTACTTTGGTAAAGCTGGGCACATTACAACATGGGCCAAGTACTTCATGGTACCTTATGAAGGCAGGTTATTCACACAATGTGCTAGACATTCCTATTGTAATAAAAAGCTAAGCCAGTGCACTTTCTTTTTGTGTTCAATCAACTAATGTAACCATGCAGCAGCTTTGTTTGCTCTTCGTGGTGCTACAAGGAAACAGTGAAAGTGGTGACACCCAAGTCTCCCTTTGTTTGCTTTGTAGAAAACTGCCCCATACAGAGGGAAACAGCAATAATGGGTTACTGATTTAAAGTGGAACCCCCACACATATGAAAGCTTCCTGAAGTGTTTCTGCACCATAGTGAAGGACTCAATCCAGAGCCTGAATGGGAATTGATACTCAACAGTTGAGTGGTCTATCATTGTCAAGCTAAGAAAGAATGTCAGTGAACATGATGCCTCCAACAAATCCCACCTCTGAAAATCCAGAAAACAGCAGTTGGATAAGGGACTCTCAAAATGAGGAGTGACAGCCACTCTGCTTATAAAGGAGATCTGGGTAAACGACAAAGTATATACCAAACCCAAGAAAGTAAAGGGTATGGCTACTCTTTCAGGGATCCTTCTCCTTAGCTTCTCTACCTCTCCATTCCTCTAACCTCCTTTTGTTGCCTCCAAACCCTGGAGGACTTTTCTCTTTCAGGAAGACAACAGATGAAAAAAATCAGGTTACAAACATTTCAGATAACAGCGTGTGAAAAAAAAAAAAGCTGAGGGAATTCCTTGAAGAATATCTAGAAATGGCAACCAAGAAGATCTCCAAAGAAGAAGAACCACCTAAGGAAATGGACACTGATGAAGAGTGTCCAGAAATCATGATTGATTTCAACCAGGAAGAGGAACTCCTGTTTCAGTCCAAGAATACAGGGGCCAAAGAAGTGGAGGTCCTTCCAACCTGATTGCTGACTACAACACATCAGATTCACTGACTCATAGAACCCCGCACTAAAACCTACAGTCCTGTCGTCTTATTACATGTATGTACATATTCCATACAGTGAAACAGTGCCTGACATGTGCCTGTCAGTTTCATAAGGCATGCTGTATGTCAGGTATTGTGATGTAGTATTAGCATGTCATATAGTTAACAGTGCACCACATCACATGTTTTGCTACTCTACTGGGTGAGAAGGTTAGACTGTCTAGTGTTGTTAAATTTAATTTATATAAATACACATTTTTGAAAGTTTTGATATTCCTGTTGGTGTTTTCCTTGCAAACAACTGCAAATGCTACACTATCATTTTGTGTGCCAATTACCAAATGTACATCATAAATCAGGTAAGACTGCGTTAATGCACTCCATCACATCAATCATGTATAGATTAAAGATGTGTCCCTAATGTCTAATAAACTTATCGTGATCTGATGTGAGTGTGACAAATTACAGAACATATTACTTGCACTATAGCTGCATCAGAATCAGAAAGAAAGGACTACTACAGAATTGCCTATGGCACCAAAAGAAAATATTTACCTCTAATTAATTTGCATTATTGCACATTTTTCCAGATCATTTATAAGTGGTAACACTATATTAAAGAATCTGAGGGAAAGTGACAACAATGTGCAAAGCCTCTTTCATTTATTTGGTGTGTAAGGTAATCAAATATATTCTTTTAAGGTATGAAAAGGCTGCGGTGGGTTGGCACCCTGCCCGGGATTGGTTCCTGCCTTGTGCCCTGTGTTGGCTGGGATTGGCTCCAGCAGACCCCCGTGACCCTGTGTTCGGATTCAGCGGGTTGGAAAATGGATGGATGGATGGATGGTATGAAAATGCAGTTGCCACACTTTATGATGCTTGATTGATAAGAGTTTGCTTAACATTTAGGTCTATTTTAAGCCAGCCCTGCTCATTATAAATTTGACTAGCTTTGGATCTTAGAATGAAGGTCTTGGTGTGCAAGCTCTACAGGTACAACAAGTTACAATTAAATTACATTTCTGAAAATCTTGTTGATGTTTATCAGTTGTGAGAGACGGCCGGCAGCTCAAAACGGCCGGGACGCCCCTGAGAAGGAAGGGTGAGGGAAGGCATCTTTTTAAGGACACTGCCTCCCCCAAAACGCTAGCTGGCAGCTTCCCTGGATTGCAGCGGGGCAGTATGGGACATGGAGTTCGGCAACACAGCCCTACTGGGTACCGTGGGTGCCGCCAGGGGATGCTGGAGAAAGATGGTGGGAGAATACATTTTCACCTAGCCCAGAAGTAATAATGGATTATGACAACGGAAGCCCCGGAATACTTCTGGGCTGATTAAAAACCTGAATTCTACATCTGACCTGGAAGTGCTGGCAAATCATGTGGGAGAAAGAACAGAAGCATGGGTCAAGAACTATATAAAGGACTGCTGAAGACCCAGCAAGCGAGCCAGAGTCGAGTGGAGTTGGACAATGCTTGCTGGGAGGTGTGGAGGAGAAAAGACAGAGAGAGAATTGTGTTGGGTGTTGTATTTGCTTGTTTAGTGTGGCTGTGGTGCTTGGAGGCACTGTTTATAGAAGAAAAAAGAATTAGAGATCTTCTTAATGCTTTTACCCTGTGTCTACAGCATATATCTTTTGGGTTTAAAGGGGCAACAGTGCCACCTAGCATTGACACAGTTTAAAAGAGAATCAAAAAACAATGTGTAAGGTTTAAGTTGGGCTCTGAAGTCCAGTCAGAACTACTGTTGTCTAAACTGATATGGCAGTTGCGGAGAATTGTGAGTATGAAGCATTAAAGTTTTCAGGCATAAAGTATTAAGGTTTTTAGGCTGCTTGGTAATTTCCTGATAACTGCAGCTACTCTTTTAATAAGGTATTATACAAAGCTGACAGCCTGTTGTCAAACAACAGGCCAACTGCTAAGGGATAACACCCAGCATGCTGGAAGCTGTGTTGTGTGATGGTGAATGTGCTGAGAGTCTCATACACTACTGTATTGCAGAACCAATCAGCTTAAATTCCAATACTTTGCTATGTAAAGAGGAACTTCTATAAATTGTAAGCAAATAAAGGGAGAGGTGAGTCATTTGGTGAAAGCTACTGTATAAATGGCTCCCTTTCAAACAGTAATAAAGATTTTCTGTGATGAAGCTTCCTCCTGCCTGGTTCCTGAGGTGTCCAAAAGAGGGGTTCTGGGTCTTAGCTTCCACATAGTTAATTTTCTCAAGAAGAGCAAAACTATGTAACTTCATATGAAGTGAAAAAAAAAATCCCCAGAACAATATATATGGATCCACTGACCTCTCACCTCAGGTAAGGTCAATGCTCACGAGTTCACTATTAGAAAGACCCTACGCAAAAATGGAATTCATGGCAAGGCTGGTACTTCCTAATAATAATATGACAGTTTATCTAAAGTTTGTCAAAAACCATTCCTGATGATTCTTAAATATTATATTATAATTGTCACTGGACAGAAGAGACAAAGTGGATTTTTGGCAGACATGGGCAACATGAAGTCTGGAGAAAGTCTAACAGTAAGAACTTTATATAAATGATCAACAGTCAAAAATGGTGGTGGTAGTGTCATTGATCTAATACTTTGCAGTTCTTGAAGTGATTATGAATTCAGCTCTCTGTGTCTGAATTCTTCGTGTGAATGTCAAACCATCAGCCAATGAGCCAAAGCTAAAGTGCAGCTCAGTCAAGGAACAGGCCAATGATCTGAAACATGTAAGCAAATATTTATGTTACAGTTTAAGTAAATAAAAAGTTGGAATGGCCTAGTCAGAGTTCTGACAAATGCCTCATTAAAATTTTGTGGCTGAAGCAGAAATGGCCACGTCATACTCAATAACTTAAAAACATCACTGAGATAAAGAATGCGGAAGCCGCTGATACGAAGAACAACATCATTATTGGCAGAAAATAAGAACGATGCCATCTAGTGAGTGTCTTAATGGTGGGTGGAAACATTTATTGTAATTTAAAAGCTTGGTCTCCAGAAGCTCATCTACTGATAATCTCCCATGGTACTTATGTGTTCAGAATTTATAATCAATTGTAAGTATTGTCTTTATTGCTCATCGATCTTGATGAGGAACTCCATAATATGGCTTAACACACAATACAGAATTCATGAACGGGACAGAAATGCTTACTAAAAAATGAGCCCTACTTTGTAAAGTTGTGGTCACTTTAAAGTTGTATTTTTTTCATGGTGAAAACAAAAGACTGCTTTGCCAAAGTTCAGCTTGCTCTTGTGATGGATGGCCGGCTAAATATTCCGGCCCACACCTCCAGGCCGCCAGGTGGAGCCTTCCCACCTACCTTGGGGACCACCGGGAGTTGCTGTAGTGAGGCTGTCGGACTCTTACGTGCCCTATAGCCCGGAAGTGCGTCATGATCACATGACAAGAAGAAACGACATGCTTCCGGGTTGAAGAAACAGACTTTTACCCTGACCCGGAAGTAATGAGAACTTGTGGATTGTGGGACAGGACCACCTCCGGGTCAGGGGGTATAAAAGGACTCTGGGAAAGCCCAGACATTGAGCTGAGCTGGGAGGAAGGGTGGCAAAGTGTCTGGGAGAGGAGGAGTGATTGTTGTGCTTTATTATTCATTATTGCCATTTGTATGTGTAGTGTGGAGTGGAGGGTGCTTAGTGCACATTATCATCATAAAAAAAAAAAAGTCTTGGACTTTTACCTGGTGTTTGGCGTGGTACCTGAGGGTTCGAGAGGTCGATAACAGCCTCAACTGTTACACTCTATATGAATCACCATTATTTGAGGACTGGTGGTCCACATGTTTACTGGTATTTATAACACTGCTTTCAGTTTGCAACCCTCCTTTACTAAAAATTATACAGATATAAAACTCATGTTTACTGTTTTTGGATAGGCTGTCCTTACATGGAACAGATTAATAAAACTCTGCAGACTTGAATGGAATTGATAAGGCTGTGTACCTTAGGTGAAAATGGAAAAAGAGACAGAGTTTTTTTAACACTTATCAGAATAGCTGGACTGTACCAATTAGCTATTTAACTAGTTAGAACAAGAAAAGCTATTAAGCAAATTAGATGAAAACAAAAGCAACTTTAAGCCAATCATATATCTTGGTAATCAACTCAATTCTTTTGTATTGGATGGATCAGGTTGAGATTTAACTGAAACCAACAACGAATATTTGTTTGAAACTCACCCTGGAAAACCAAATAAAATTATTTGGCCTGTTACGGCATGTCTGAATAAAGACTTCCGCTTCTATTGAGCCAAACCTAGGTTGACTTTGAATGCTATGAAACTAGGTTTGTCTCTGGATTTGACCCAGTCTTCTGCCAGTCTCAGCTGCAGTCACTGGTGATAATTTTTGGAAGTGAAAGCCTTTTTCAGTAAAAGAGCTTGCTTGGTATATTTTGATGTCATATTCTTCTTGGAAGGTTGAGTGCTGAAAGGGTTAACCTTTCCCATTCTGGCTCATCTCTGATTGGTTACAGTATTCACAGCACAAAACGCAAAACAATTCCATTGTGTTTCTCGTAAGGATTAATGGGAGTGTGATCTGTGCCACCACCACCTAATCAAAGCACCAAGATGTCCTTACATTGATGGATTAAAGGCCAGAAGTCCACATGACCATCATCATCAAATTCTTCCATGAGAACCCTGAATACAATGAGGACTGATTGAGGTTGTATATGTTAGGTAGACTGCCTAGAGGGGGCTGGGCGGTCTCGTGGCCTGGAACCCCTGCAGATTTTAGTTTTTTCTCCAGCAGTCTGGAGTTTTTTTTTTGTTTTTCTGTCCTCCCTGGCCATTGGACCTTAATTTTATTCTATGTTAATTAGTGTTCCTTAATTTTAATTCTTATTTATTTTGTCTTTTTTCTCTTTCTTCATCGTGTAAAGAAAGCACTTTGAGCTACATTGTTTGTATGAAAATGTGCTATATAAATAAATGTTGTTGTTGTTGTTGATTTGCTCAAATACATTTTATTACTGCAAAGAAAAAAGAAATGCACACATCTTAGCTTGATCCTCAGCCTATCCCCAGCTTTCAAAAATCACAGGTAAATTATATACTACAGTACTTTCTATTAAGTGCCATGGATGCTGAATAGATTATTGTGTTATCTATGCATACATCAATAAGATCAGATAGTTTGTTTCATGGAGCATGTAAACAGTATTGTTTGAAAATGACCTGAACTGGAATTAGAGTAAATATGTAGAAAAAAATTGTGCATGTAATGATACTCGCTGAAAATTGCTTGAAGCCCTGTTTAATGCACCATAAAGAAGTAGGGAAAGAGTGGTAATTGTACATCCTCCATAACTGCAGGGCACAAGTCACTGAATCCACCAAGAAGCCTAAAGCTCAATGAAAAAAATTAAAGGCTTCTACAGTGGATGTGGAAGAAACCTTTATTATTATTATTATTCATTATTTAGCAGACATGTCTATACAAAATAGAGTATAAAGACAAATCATATTACATATAATTTGGGTAGTTTCAAAAAGACCAAAGTTAACAAGAAGTTGAACAGCAAATGTGTAGTCACTATGCTTGAATAAAATTAGAATTCAAACAACATCAAAATCCACTGGAAATTTAATTAGAACAGGTAAAGTGTGGATATCTAGAAGGACAGTAGTGGAGAAGAAAGTCTAAGCAGGCCTAAAATGCATGGAAAAGAAAGTTGTCCTCAAGAGGCACCTGAACATCAGTAGACTGCAAGAACATTGGATCGTCATAGAAAGGTCACTCAACAGTTTGGGAGCGAAAACCGAAAAGTATGATCACGTTTCAGTACATCCTGTAGGAGGAAGCAATGTCAGCAGACAGTGCTGAGCACAACAAAGGGGCATACAAATAAACTAGAAGCTAAAGGTAATGAGGATGACATAACGTGGAGAACTTGTAGGTCAAGACGAGAGTTTTGAATGGTACTCTTACTACAACTGGGAGGCCTTTGGAGAGAATGAAGTAGTAACTCAATGTACAATAATAATCTTCCCAACTGCATTAGTGTGACTAAAAGAAAATATTAGTGGAAAAATCTTACATCAGATCTCACCTGTAGTTTTCCAACTGACAGAAGGAACGTCAACACTGAATGGAACAATACACCATAGTCTAATAACACAAACGTTAGGCTTTTTGACAAAGCATAGGCTAAGCATATTGTCAGAATAAGAGTCTCCAGTTCACCAGTGAAAACAGGATCAGGTATGAGTTTTCTTGTCTATTGTTGATGTCATGGCTCTTAAGGCATTTTCAGGTGACAGTGTTTATTGAAAAAGGTCAAAAGCCTGAATGGTAATCAGATGTTAAATCATGTAGACAGACAGTCAGTAAAGTGTGGTAGCTGCTTTTTTAATATCTTAAATAAAACATATCCATAAAATTAGCCTGTTTGACAGTGTAGGTGCACTACATGCCCATTTGCCCTTTTTTATTTCTCTAGGGCTAGGTATACACTATGTGACTTTAGCACTATTTGTGATTGCCAAAGTGACTTATCGGATTGGCAAAAAAAACCAAGACAGTTGTTGAATGTGTAAGATATAATAAATGTTCCAATGTAACCCAAGTGGCTTACAGACTTCTCATGGTTTTTTGAAATATCTAAAAAAATGCAGCTTGCATTTTACAGGTGTAAGCAGTATAGGAGTTCATTCTGCACTTTAACTTCGATTGACTCGTTGTGAAGTGACTTTGTATTTTCACTTTTACAAACATGGCTGTGAAATGTTTGTGGACACATGAGAAGAAGACAGATGAGCACAAGTAACATTATCTGCTAATCATAAGATACAGGCTAGTCAAACGAATACTGATAGGTAAATCTATATATATAATTCACTAAGCCGCCGACAAGTAGCCACCCATGGAAAGCACGCAAGTAGCCACCCATGGAAAGCACGCAAGACAGCCACGCCCACCAACTCTAGGACCATTGGATACGACGAAAACTCGCAGAGTCACGCCCACCAACTCGGACGCAGCAACTCACAAAACACGACGTCATTGGATACGACGACAACTCGCCGAGTCACGCCCACCACCTCGGACGCAGCACCTCACAACACAGGGCATCATTCACGTTCATCTCTGCTAGACTCCACATGCACCTCTGAGCCACGTTGACTTTTCATTATTCTTTTCGGTTATGATGCATGCACCACCATCGCAAACTGTTTTACACGCCATGGTCTTAGAGTTGGTGGGCGGGTCTCCATGAGTTGCTTTTGCGAGCGGGCACATGACCAGGCGGTGTGTATGCTTTGAGAACGAGGGTGGACGTGGCAGGACCATGTAAGGAGAGGCATGTTTGTCGCGGATGTGAATCGCTGAATGAGCGTGCGACAGCAGTCCTCCAATTGTCAGTCACGGACAATTGTATGTTTCCCTCTCAAAACACAATGAAGGAAGCAGTCTTTAAAAACCAATAAGCCCTGTGCCTCTGTTTCATTGGTGTCTCACCTGCTTCACCGATGCAGGCCCTGCAACAGTCGAGACGCTCTCTCAGCAGCTGACCTTCTACACAAGCTGTGTGGGTGGGTGGGTGTTAGTTAGTTAAAGAGTTACTCAAAGGATTTCAAGATTTAATATGCACAAGCGGTAACACTACAAAAGCAGCCCAAACCAGAAAAGACGGCTGGCAAAAAGTGGCCGACAAATTAAACGCGTGTGCATTGTACTTACTGATAGCAGCGTTACGGATTTTGCAAATGTTCATTTTTTTCCCTCCTTTTAGACAACTGTGTCTTTCCGGAAGTGTTCAGCCATCAATAAATAATTATGTGGCGTATGCCTGCAGCGAGCGAGAGAGAGCGAGCGACACACACACACATACACGCGCGCACGCAAAAGAGAGAGTGCTGGACACATAAGAATAATAATACTTCATTACATTGATATAGCGGTGTTCTCAGTATTCAAAGCGCTATTCACACAGGGAGGAACCGGGAACCAAACCCACAATCTTCCACAGTCTCCTTACTGCAAAGCAGCAGCACTACTACTGCGCCACAAGGCAGTTAAAGAATGCACCGTGCTCGATTTTGTTTTCACTTCTGTTTACAGCAATCGGGTCATAGATAGCATTGTTGCAATGTTACTTTTCTTGGTGGCTTATTACATTACGGATGTTTCACATGTACATTGTTTCCCCTGTGCTTAAAAGACATTAAAAAAGTGTTTCTCAACTGTGACTCACCTCACAGTACGCAAGCTATATTAAGCGTCAACAACGAAGACCCGCTACACCTTAATCTACAAGTACTGACAACTGTGTTGTTCAGGAAGTGTTCACCCATCAATACATAATTATGTGGCGTATGCTACGCCGCGGGCTGGCTAGTATTATATAATTCTTCAGAGTGGCAAATTGTGCGACGTACTGTGCGTCTACTCATGCAATCTTGTACATGTAAAATCACATAGTGTAAGTCTGCCACTGATTGACTATCAGTAGAAGTCCTGAAGTGTGAGAGGGCACCTGAACATGTTGTAACTTGTGAGAAAAGACGTAGTGTACACCCACTCTAACTGAAACAATCTGGAGAAGTCAAGATAAAAAGCTGTTATTTAAAAGAATTTCACACTTTCTCTTACCATTTAAAAATCATGTTTCAAATATTCTCATATAGTGTTTTAATACTGTACAAGTAAATTCCCTTTTTTGTGGTGTGTACTGTATATGTGCAAACAAAATATATATATATGTAAAAGTGTAAATATTTTACACGGCTCTTGTAGACTGGGTTCAAATATTGGCCCCTTCACGGTGTGTATGGAGCTGGCATTTTATCTCTGTGCCATTATCTGTATTTTCTCCGGGTACTCTGGTTTACCTTCTCACAAATGTTTTAAACTAGAATATTTCCAATAATTCATCTAAAGTGCCACTGTGTGAGGCTGACCAGAAAATATTTTCCACATTGCTTAGAGACACAGCTGCAGGGCTGTGTCCAATATCTTCATTCAATATTAAAGCGATTGTGTTTAATTACCTTTGTGACACACCTATTTCTACTGTATTTTTATTGTAGGATGTAAGAAATAATATTAGACTAATTGTAAAACAAAAAATTAAAATCTATTTTTTCTTTGAGGAGCTTTGAATTTCTGAATCTCCGAACATATATATATAGTGGTATAAATGTGAAAGGATTAGTTATTGCATAAAATTGTATTTAGTCCTACACATGCACTAATAGCAATATGTCTGCAAAACATTAAAAAAAGAAATACATCTTCTGCTAATTGAGAATGTGGCATGCATACAGGGACAACTGCATGCATGGTTTGATCCATTAAAATGTGTTACAGTGCACTGGGCATTTTACTGAACACATCTGCCATCCGTGCTGCTTACATTGCCAGCATGCGTGTTAAATAAAAAAAAATGCTCCATCTTAGGTTTAGACAGTATTTTGCTATAATTAGGAACTTAATGATCCTCAAATCCCTTTGGCTTCAGAAAACTGTAACATACACAATACAGTAATGATGTTTTGAAAATAAACATTCAATGAAAATTTCAACTTTGTTTACAAATCTTAATTATAAGGGGGCAATTGCAATATTACAGTTTCTGAGCCTTCCTTTAAACATAACAGGTAGAAATGACTAATTATTTAACAGCTCAGATTTTATGCTCATTAAAGAACCTATTCTCACCAAATGTCATAAATAACCAACATCAATCTGCTCATTTTCTGCACCTGCCATAACAATGTGTTTAAAGAGCTGAAGTCCTTCCTGGCACCAATAGGTACAAGACAGTACCTGCTCCAGAATGGATGCCAGTCCCCCTAAGGTCATACTCACAAACATACCCACTCATTCATAGTATTCCATCTTTAGGGCATAGAGGAAACCAGAGTGCCCAGAGAAAACCTACATAGACCCAACAGAATGCCAAGCTCGCTCACACAGTGGCCTGGACAAACAGAGCACTCCTATACAAACACACACTTGTTTATATGGGGCCACTAACTTAGTGAGTCTCTAACTAATGTAACATGCATGTGTTTAAAATGTGGGAGGAAACCACAAATATCCCAGAATCCCTTATGAAGAGATGGGAACAATGTGCAAACTCAATGCCGACAGTGACCACATTTGGGATTCAAACCATGGATGCTTTAATTGCTTATATAGAAAACTAAATAGAGCAATTTATGCCCAAAATTGGATGTAATGTCATGGTTAGTGCCATCTCCCCAAATTAATCAAGCTGCAAGCATTGTCAAAACAACTAGAAGTGGGACAGAAAATTCCAAATCTTCAGAGCCTGTTTTGTCCTCTTACAGTAGCAGAAATAGTAGTAGTCAGCATCAGTTATTATGAGACAAGAGAAGTGTCTAAGGGTGACAGTAAGACAAAGAAATGATTTTTATAGGCAAAGATTGTCACGGACAAAGCTGAATAATTTTTCTTTACGTAACTGTTTTTAAGGTTGCATACTGTGTTTCTAGGGGGTGTGGTCTCCAGGGTCATGACCTTGAGTTCATCAGCATGATTAGATTAAAGTTCACCATTTGCACTCAGCGGATAAATCCTTAAAACTTAAAACAGACTCTCTATTTGTTATTAATATTTGTGTTTTGCCTGGTTTTGACTTTTTCCCTGATTTTTGACTGTGAGTCTTGCCTCTCATCTGGGTTTCAGTCAGCTAGTTTTTATTTCATTTGTTTTGTTTTGTGTTTTGCACACATCCCCCAGTTTGACTCACAAAATTAGCTATCTGTTTCCAGCCAAGCCAAGACAAAGATATGATCAGGCAATGCAAACGGTCAAAACCATGAGGTCAAAAAATAGTCAGGCAACCAAGAATCAAAGGGTCAAGATGTTACTTGGAAATCAAAGGAAAAATGAAAGTCAAAAAATAGATCAATCCTAATGCTAGGGCCTACTTGGAAAGAAGCTAAGGCTAACCACACAAATTACATTTTGAAATGTGGAGTATCCACTGCGCATTTATTGTGTCACTTCCGTGGTATCGGTTTGGCAGTCATAGTCATGTGACACTTCCCGGTGAAAAAACAAAGTGAAGATAGGAATAAAAATTAAGTCAAAATGAAAAATAAACCTGACAAATGTATATACGATATATAAAATCATTGAATACATGAAAACACACATATAATTAGTGTTTACTGTTTCATTGTCACATATGCAGAGTACAGACTTGAATATCTGACTGACACGTAACATGTTGTCACTGTCAAGCACCACGATACACAGTATTAACACAGATAACTATATTACACAATAGAAAACCCTAAGAAGCTCACCTGAAGTACTCCTCACTCCTATTTTTATGCTCCTATTTCTAGAAACCTTCCGCAGGAAGGTACTGGAAAAATGCCATTAGTGATACGTCCTACACGGTTTTCCAGAGGTCCCTAGAATGTGGCCCGATCCAATAAGGCATGGACGGATCTACCATCAGAGTGAGTTGTGTGTGTGGACATTGGAGCTCTGCTTGCAATGGGGCCTTAGCATATGTGAGAAAAAAATGCCTAAAAACAGGAAAGTTCCATATTTTCATCAACAGGCAGTCACAGCGACCCACTGTCCAGCATACATTCCTCCTGCACTTTGGTCCTAATGGCTATAAACGTATAAAATAAAACCTATACAAAAACTTTCAAAAGAAAAATATGAAGTGGGTAGGACACGATCAGAGCAGGTGTCTAACAGGTCACTTTTATAAGATCAGGTTACAGTGCAGACAAATTGGTCAGTCTAAGCAAGGGTCCAGTGTTGCACCAAAAGGACAAATTAAAGAGAGACAAGCAAAAGACATTTATTTGACAAAAACTATACCTGATATTTACAGCTTTAAAACAACAACAACAAAAAAGACTTGAACAAGCCCTAAATACCACAGTTAAGAATTTGAGACTATAGAGATTGACCCTACAGGTAGTTGGGAAATGGCTGCTTTTGTCAGCTTTAGCAGCAATATGCTGGTCAATAACACCTCCATAGACATGAATAACAATGTGGCAGACAACAAGGCTACTGCAGGAGGCAAACGCAGATGAAGGAATCCCCCAATATGGTCATTTATTTAATTTGGTGATAATATGTAGACCTAAAGCATTCAGTTATATGTCATCTTTTTCCCATAAAGTGGCATAAACGTTTTAAAAAAATATTTAGTTGACATTCCTTAACTGCACTATTAGAAGAAAGCTGATTTTGTGCAGATGTGATGTTGCACTCAATTATGTGCTTGTTATATTCATTGTAATGGACAAATCAACTAAAATGTTGAACATGACTCAATCTAAAGTTCTGAAGTCTTTTTTGCTACATCCATGCCTGTGCATGTTTTTTTATCGACATATGTGATGTTCATAATGTGAGAGTAAATGACAAAGTAAAGGCAATTTAAAAATTATGTGGTACCCACAACAAACAGAAGCTAATGCAAAAAAACAGGTATGTGGTGGCTTATGAGTAGCTCTAATATGAACGGTACAGCACTCTGCTATTAGTGTAGTTGAAGCCGAGGTCAAATAAACATGGACACTCTGCTGCGGGACTGCACCATTGTTAAAAACAAGCCATATCTTTGAGATAAGATTTCTTTGGGCAGAGGAATTGAAACCTGCTGAAATTCATGTTGGCTCAGTACAAACATGAAAACAGGATGACTCAACAAAAAGTTTACAAATGATTAGAAAGGCTTAAAGTGGCACAAGTCCACATTGACATGGAGAATGCCTTCATCAGAGAAGACTGTTACTGTACAGTTTATATCAGCTATGGATCTCCACGTACCATAGTGAATCATGACTTGGGGTATCAGAAAGTTTGCACAAGACGGGTACCCAAACAGCTTACACAAGCCAACATCCTTTGGTGAAGTTCAGCAGGTTTCACTCTCTCTGCTTAAAGAAATCTCACTAGAGCGTGTTGCTCAACAGTGGTGTAATCTCGCAGCAGAGCATCCATGTTCATTTGACCTTGGCTCATACTAGACTAATAATGGCAGAGCGTTGTGCTGTACATAAGCCATCATGAACATATTGTATTGTGTCAGCCTCTATCTATTGCAGTTATTGAGTAATTTTCAAGTTGCCTTTACTTTTTTTGTTTACATTCATATGTGAATATATGTGCACGTGCAAGGTGGGAGTAGTGAGATGAGATGGGGGGCCTTGTGGGTTTTGACACCCTGGGTTCCATGGGGGTCTAAATCTGACCTTGTAAGTAGGTTATGTGAACACATCTTAAAAGAGTGGGTACTCATTGTTAAAAGAAGACTGATGATGCCAGGATAAGTGAAAAGATAACAAAGTCAGAAGAACATGCAAAGACCAAAACACCAGAAAAGACTGAAAACACAAATATCTAAACCTAATGTTAAAACAGTTGTAGAGAAACATCAAAGCCACCCTAACAAAATAAAGTCCAAACAAAAAAGAAAAAAATGTCAAATTACAGGTCTTTTTCTCCCAATTAGAGCATGATGAAACTAATGTGCTGACATCTTTTATAAGTGGGGAATGAGAACTCCGCATCATGTGACTGGCAATAGCGACCACAAAGAACATAGCCAAAGCCATGCTGGGACAGCCATAAAATAATGGCACTTGCAAGAATGACATGCTTCAAAACTGCATGGGATGATGTTATTGTGATAAGGGTAAAAATACAGTACACTATAACTTGAATAATAAACCCTGTCACAATAACAGTCAAAAAACATTGAAAAAGGTTTGGGGTAGCCACCCGTATATTGCGCCCTGGCTGCAAATGGGTAATTTGGTTTGAGTTGTTCACAGGTTTGAGTCCAAAACAGAACTGATTTTAGGATATAAGAATGTGGCGGCTTTAAAGGCCGGGACAGGAAGTGACATCATCTGGACCGAAACCAGAAGTGATACCATAGGGACCAGAAGTCGCATCATCAATTGCACTGGTACCGGAAGTATTGTCATCATTAAGGCCAGTACTGGAAGTGACGTCATCATGCTAGTGGGATTTTCAATGGATGGTTTGCAGAGGATTGGTCTGGTGTGGTACTACTATTATTCAGGCCCTTTATCTGCCTTCCAATCGCGTGTGTATGACACCCAAAAATAAAAAAATAGACAAGTGATTCTTCAGGCATCCTTATGGATTGTCCTTTTCCAACACATGGCCTCAACAGATTGTGGAAGCCAGCCCCGGACACAGACAGACAGACACCTCCATGTCTAGAAAAGCACACATTTATTTATAGTGAAAATCCACAGCACACAGTGCCCCTGCACCAATCACCCTTCTTCTCTGTCCTTTACAAAGTCCTTTACAAAGTCCTTTACAAGGTCCTTCACTGCCTCCACTCCTCTCCACGGAGCTCTGTCCTCTTCCTCCTGACTGCAGCCATTGAATGGAGGGAGGCAGCCCCTTTTATACACTCCCGGATGTGCTCCAGGTGCCTGATGACCAACTTCCGGCAGCACTCCCCAGTGTGGCGGAAGTGCTGCCCTTGCACCCGGAAGCACTCTGGGCATAAACCATCCCTGGTTTGTCAGCACTTCGTGGTGTCCCGGAAGTGCTGTCCCCCAGGGATCAAGGACCGGCTGGGTACCCAGGGAAAAGAGGCACCGCTCTCCTGGTTCCTCCTTCCTCCCAGCATCCCGGCGGGGCAGGGCTCCTGGCCATCTATTACAAGATATAAAAGAAATGAAGAGGAGAGAAAAAGCAGTTCACCTGAAGTGTATTGAAGGATTCAAAATCAATCTAAATAGCTAAAGTTTTTAAAAGAGCTCCCCCAGCTCTCGCTATGTTAATGGTGGTTGGATATTTATTTGAATTGCCTGCTGGGCATGCATTCTTTAAAAGAGTTTAGACACTTTGATAACTAAGCTGAAAAAGGAACTGGTTGTCCTAAAATGGAACACAATTGAACAATAAAATACGCCCAACATGGCAAGAATGAAAAAGTATACAGAATGTTCTTATGAGGGCGGCACGGTGGCGCAGTGGGTAGCGCTGCTGCCTCGCAGTTGGGAGATCTGGGGTCCTGGGTTCGATTCCTGGGTCCTCCCTGCGTGGAGTTTGCATGTTCTCCCCGTGTGTGTGTGGGTTTCCTCCGGGCGCTCCGGTTTCCTCCCACATTCCAAAGACATGCAGGTTAGGTGGATTGGTGATTCTGAATTGGCCCTAGTGTGTGCTTGGTGTGTGGGTGTGTTTGTCTGTGTCCTGCAGTGGGTTGGCACCCTGCCCAGGATTGTTTCCTGCCTTGTGCCCTGTGTTGGCTGGGATTGGCTCCAGCAGACCCCCGCGACCCTGTGTTCGGATTCAGCGGGTTGGAAAATGGATGGATGGATGGATGTTCTTATGATTTCGTTTGTAGAGAAAACTCTACTGACCACAAATGTGTAAATGAAAAAGAACTGAAGCCAACAAAATATACAGCATATATATGTAGTGAATGCCTTAATGGTCAGACTAGCATCTCAAGTTGGACGAAGAGAGAAGGCTTACCCAGCATTCAGCAACCAAATGCATCCTGGGACTTTAAGACACAGCCTATTCTGACTTTTTAAGAAAATTAGCCTTAAAACGTCTTCAGTTCTAGTTTGATCTGTTTATATGATTTTGAAATCAGCAAAATCACCCTAAATTTCATCTCTTCAGAGTGAAGCTTTGTGAGTTTTCCTGCATTTCCCCCAATTAATAAATAGTTTAAAAAAAAATTAAACATTTCATCAGGCTGTAATGGAGGAACAGCATGGATGTAGGCACAACCCAGCCAGGACAATCTGCAATCCTTATCCTAGTCGGGGTAAGAGAATAATGGATGGACTGGGCAAGGGTAGGAAACCTAAAACAGTTCATCTTTCTGTTTGAGAGGTGGCAGTGTCCCTCTCGACTAGCCCATGTCTGGACTCCTGCAGGGTTGCATGGAAGTTGGAATTTGGGAACACAGCCCTGTTGGGGTTCTTGGGTGCTGCCAGAGTGTGCTGCTTGGAGGTTGCGGGGGGTGTCCCTACTTTCTGAATGACCAAGAAGTGTTTCCAACATGCAATGCTGTAGCAATGGAAGTACTACCTTCTCCAACATAAAAGAAGGCATTTCACTTAATCTGGGGAGTCAGAGTCGGGAAGCAGAGACACCACTCACACTGGATATCCTAGGATGCATACAGTTGCTTTTCTCTTTACAGCTTCTAAGGCTGCTAAGTGCTTTTTGCAGAATGGTTACCAGAATGGCACACACATAAACCCCTTGATCTTCTTCAGAGTGTGCTTTGAGTATATTTGCTTTGCCCCACCTTCTATTTAGAATTCACGTTCCTTGAATCTACATTTCATTTTTTGTTTGTCCATTTTCAACTGAATTTTTATAGTGCACTATTGTAGACTGCCCTTACTTTCTCAGTTTTTGGTTTCCTCTAATTTGGTGTCATCTACACATTTCACAAGTCTGCACAACGTATCAGGATCTATGATTTTGATATAAACAAATACAAAAATAAACACACACACATATATAACAGCCCTCGTTCACTTCTTATAATTCATTCTCATATGTGCACACTGTATGTCTCCTGCTCCTTAAGTAGCTCATAGTCCAGTTTCTTAAGTTTGGAATATTTCTGCAGTGACCAAATTCATGATGTAGAAAGTCACTAAATATAGAAGGTTTTAACATTTGTTCAGCCTTGGCTTGTGCATTGTTTGGCACAGTGTAGATGGACGAAAGGGACACAAGCTGCTACTGTTCAGGACTAAAGGGATTTTATTATTTCCCAAGGACATAAATCAACATCCAGCTATTGACTTTACCCATTTTATAGCAGCACTTTTTTATTTCCTACAGTTTATCCTACCAAACAAAGTGACAAATGAAAATTAAGTAATTAAAATACTGTACTTACTAGGTAAAATGTCTTAGAAAGACCTTTTCTCTCGGTGAACTGGCATTTCAAGCTTTCATCATGTTCATTGAAATTCGTATATCCCATGATGGAGTATTCCAGGCTGCGTTTAGCACAGACTCCCTGTTTCATTGTTAAATTCTCATTAAAATGTTGTGTCTTCTCTCATTTTATAAGTGATGTCAGGCATTGTGGTGCAGAATTTTTTAATGTATTTTCCATCAGTTTTATAGTTGTCTTGTTTTCTTAAAAGTGCAAACATTTCATCATAACTGTTTCTTTACCCTTTTGTATTTTAGTTGTTGATATTTTGATATTGCATTTTTTAAATATTATATTTGAAAATGTGTTATCATTTTGCCACATTCAGTTCCAGAACCTATACTGTATTGTAAATATGGAGCACATCTTCAAGGTCACTAATTAGGCAAATGTATTTTATTTACTTGGTTTTGTTTTTTTTTATCTGTTACAGTTTATGTTACTACAACCTACACATTGTAAACATTTGATACTAAAAGTATTAAAAATTATACCTCCATTAACTCATCCATATCTTCATAGATTGGTGGGAAGACATAGTCTACTGTATCTCGAATGGACTGGGAAAAGGCAGCAGCCATCCTTGAATGGGGTGCCATCTCATTGTAGTCACTCTGGACCAACCCTGACTTGCCAATTAACGTAACTTGCAGGTCTTTGGGATTTGGGAGGGAATCGGCATAATCACAGGAACACGGAAAGTGCACAGTCTCTGGCTGGGAAGTAAATTCAGGTTTCATAGCAGATCTACTATGAAACTAATGAACCTTAAGCTTCAGGACCTCTAATACTGGAGGGGCCCCAGAAGCAACTTTAGTCCACATTGCTTAAGGATTTTGAGTGTCTACTGTATGAGAAGTCTTTTTTTCTTAAATAATTAGGGGGCTTCGCTTGCCATCCCCCCCCCCCCAGCCTTCGTGTCTCTGCCACTTGCTTATGTGGATTTCACTTTCACCAAACAACAAATCTTTTAATTCTCGCGGACAGGCCTCTTCATTGGGAAGAAACACTACTTTTCCCTGATGGCAACACGAATTAGACAATCTACAAGTCTCCGACTTAAAAGTTTAAATCCGAACAATATATTTGATCTCTTTCCACTGTTCCGTTGTTTCACCGAGTAATAATTTCAATTTGTTTGCGCTAATTCGATCTTTACTATCATTTTTTTGAGACTTTCGAATTTTAGTACTTTCATTATCTCTAACCTGCTCTGCATGTGTATTGCGCCAATGTTTTTGAATTCTTTACGATGTTCTACTTTGTCATCTACTCTTTGTCTTTTATTTCCGGCCCCTGGCGTGGTTAAATCTCTTGGCACAAAGTCTCATCTTGCGGGAGGTGAAAGTGTCTCTCTTCAAAAGGTCACGTAGATATACTATTAATAATAGGCCTATAGTGTAATTCAAAACAAAATAATACTTAAAATAAAAATTAAAAGGTTGTTCAAGTATCAAAAAAATAAACTTTGTGGTGATTTGTTGTGGAACAAACCTATTGAAGAAGATAACAAAGGCAACCTGTGGAATATGACCCAGACATAGACAGGCAGACACGTTTAAATCACCCCAGGTGCTCCATAATACAATGCATCACTACTCATAACCCCAATACCCCTCAGTCCAGGCCAACACAATGCCTTCTCTTTCTTTTCTTCCAGACCGCCTCCTTCTCTCCTTCAGAAACCTTGTCCACTCTTCCACCCGACTCAAGTCCATCTCTGAAGGGAGGCGGCCCCTTTAAATAAGCACCCGGATGTGCTCCAGGTGTGTTCCCGGCAATCTCCCACCGACACGCCCCAGTGTGGCGGAAGTGCTGGATGTCTCCCCGTAAGCACTCCGGGTGTCCCTGTTCCTCTTCGCCCCAGCACTTCCTGGTGTGGCGGAAGTGCTGCGGTCCAGGGTCCTCCAGGTATTGGGGTCCCCCTGGCGGTGACCCCGGGCCCCTACAGGGTCGAGCTTCCCAGCTCTGTACCCGCGGCCCCCAGGGCGGTCGCCCCCTCGAGGTCTGGAGGAGGCTCAAGCCCTCCTCCGATCTTCTCGGGCGTCCCGGCTGGGTACCACCCCCATCCGGGTACCACAAACCCAGACCTCATTGGTGGTTGTAAAGGGGTTACAGTTCAAGCTTCACTGCCTCAAAATTGTAGGTTTGCCACTGGGTCCCTGAAAATTTCAGGCAGGATTCTGGGTATGTTATACTACTGGTCAAAAGGTTTAGAACACCTTAATTTTTTTTTTTAGTTTTTAAGGAAATGCATACATTTTAATATCTTAGTGTTTCATGAAACAAAGGTATAGAACAAATAAACAATGGCAAATAAAAAAATAAGACAAAGAATCAATAAGGATACAAAATTTTATTCACATCTTTGATTCATCAAAGTAGCCACTTTTTACTGATATAACAGCCAAACTGTGGTATCCCTTTGATTCAGAATGCCAGTCACTCTGTGCAAGTCACCAACTCAGAACCCCAGACCATCACACGTCCTCCTTCATGTCTGACAGTTGGTGTCACACACTGGGGAACAACCCTGTCACCAACTTAATGGCAAACAAACACCCTTTCCGATGAACCAAAGATTTCAAATTTTGATTCACTGGTCCATAAGACATTTTTCCAGTCTGCAGTAGTTCACAGCTGATATTTCAAGGCCCATTCATTTATTTAATGGCTTTCTTACTGCCACTCACCCTGTCAAACCTGCAGCACAAAGTCTCCTCTTCACAGTAGAAACTGAGACTTACTTTTTTCAACTGCTGTTAAGCTCTGCTTGAAGCTGGTATGCTGTGAGGCGCCTATCGCTCCATCCAGTGAAACACAGAAACTTGCCTTCTGATTGGGTTGTGACTTCTATCAGAGTTTCTTCCAGTTTCCAATTGCCTTTGGACTGTGTAGGATGCCTTACTCATGGACACTTTTTTTTTTCTTTTGTAGTTTCTCTAAATGAAAGGCCTACACTTATCAGGGTATGCTCTGTCTCATTTCATTTGCTAACTGCTGTTTTCTTGCCATTATCACTGGAATATTATCCAAGTGGTACTTCAGAGGGTGTAGTAACACAGTCTGTTCCAACTCTGCTTTAAGACACACAGAGTATTTTTAAGTAATCAACAGAAGTTGGGACACCTGCACAAATTGTTTCAACTTGTAAGGTTTCATTTACTTTAATTGCTGCAGGACATCTGTAGGTTATAACCTATTAGGTCTTCCCTGAAGAAGGCCATTTTGTAATATTCTGAAACTTCCCTTTTTCTGTTTTTGCTAAACCTCTGGCAGTGTACTGCTTACCGTTTCACCATTTTAGGTCATTCGTTGCATTTAAACTGATTAAATCTGAAGAAAATCTGAGCTGCTTTAAAACTTTTGACTGGTAGTGTATATAAATAGACATACACATATAAATATACATATGCATAGATTCTTATTTTCTGCATGAATCATTTATGCTTTCAAAATAAATCTTAAGGAGATTTATGCAACTCAAGTTAATTGTTAAATTATAGGTATGTATAAGTTGAACGACAACATTTCACCCATGCACTTGATGAATTACACTGAGATTGAGTTGTATTAGTCTTGAAGGCAATTTCTTTAGGTTCCTTACATTCAAATGTCAGTCCTGAAATTTCTTCTGTCATCTTTTGAGACAAATTTCATGAAGTACTCTCTAAGCTATGTTGTACCATACTATATACACTGTTTAAAATAAAGGTTCCAGAGCAGTTCTTCAGAACGATGTCACAGAGGAACCATTTTTGGTTCCCAAAAGACCCATCCACATAACAGTTCCAGAAAGAATCTTTATTTATTTAGATCCACAACATGCCCCATACAATAAATAACCAGGAAGAGATGGTAACAAATCTGTAAAACACCAATGGCTCATGATTTTAAAAGGACACTTGCTGCATATGCATGTAAACAGGCCAAGTCCAGGGATGTCTTAATCTGTTAGTGTCCCCATACATTAAAGAGTTCACGTTTCTTTTCTACATATTTGGAAGTTTTTCAAAGCATAAAGAAGCAATTTCACATGCAAAGAACCCTTCTCAAAATGAAATGGTGCTTTATCAAGCAATAGATAGATAGATAGATACTTTAGTTCTACCAGGAACTATAAAATGCCAATAGAAAAAAGCAGTACTTTTAAGAGTAACTTTTACTAATTCCCCCATGATTAAGTGTTTTACATTTAAAATAAATGTACTTGAATATGAGTCCATTTTTCTAATGTGACAAAGAGCAGCGTTTCACATTTTTTAAATAATGTGGTCAGAGTTTACTTGGCACCGTTTCTAGCCAGTCACTTTGGGCCGTCGTGAGATCAATCACTGAATCCTCCTTAAAAGCGCACCCACTGGCTTTGACCGTGTGGTTTAATGAATAAACTCTTATTCTGATCGGGGTACAGCGGTACGAGTTTGGAGATTTCTCACCACCTCACTGTCTCTTGTCTTTAAAAAAAATCGTGAAAAGTAGCTCTCCCAGAACTGAGAATAACTTGTCACCAGACGTGTCCACCGCACATAACATGGCCATTTAACTATTACTGTTCTCCCGAGTAGCTTGACATACAAACCCAGAATTCTCTCAAAGATTCTGAGAAAAAAAGCGAGTCATCAGGAATTATTAACGTTACATAAATGGAAGAGTTAAAATATAAGGTGGTGTCCACCTGGCTCCGCTGAGATCAAAATGACTGACTACTAATACTATTAGAACCCAAATTGTATAGTAATTGCTAATCAGCTGTTCTTCATAAAGCAGTTTACAAACTCAATTGAAAGGGAGCAATGATTAAAAAATTAACACATTCACTATCACGTTTACAATATTGTAACCCGTTTCTATTAACTCCAGAAGCAAAAGGAAAACGTGCGAACTCTCTGTGAAAGGAAATAATCTGGACTTAAGTGTTGTGATTTTTCAGTGCTACTCATATGTGCCATTTAGAAATAAACATACTGTCGATAAAATAATTGTGAGAATGAGGACTAGTATTTTTATTGCCGTCATAGTTACAATGACAATCCTTTCTAATGAATCGTTTGCTTCTCCCTTCATTAAGTCATTTTTTACAATCATCCTTATAAATTAAGTCAGTTTGACCTTTTATTTGGCATTTGTTTCTGTGCAGATACATAGTCACATATGAGCAAAAGTTCAAATGTGTATTTTTAAACTGACTGTATAATGGCACGAATTGAAGCGCACCATATCTCCCTGAAAAATCCCGTCCTTGAACGCGATCCAGCTCCGCGCTTTCTTACCGCTCCGCTGGGGGTCTCGGTTTGTAGTAGACAAGACCACTATAGAAAACCAGTAGCACTGAGGTGCAGTAAGACGGAGGATGTAGTGCGCCTTTTACCAAAGAGGGCTGCAATATAGCGCACGGGTCCAATCATTTACGGGATAACTGAAGGGAAAAAGAAGACGTTACCGCGGCGGATTTGTTCGTTTGTTTTTGCAAAGACAGAAAGAACAAAACACTTCTGAAACAAAGAATAAATATACAAAGGAACAGATTTCAGCGAACGTGTTGGCAATGAAGTCTCCCGCAAAGGTAAGAAGCCGAGATTGCGATCGGCGCTGCACTTATCGTCTCCCTAACCCTAAAGCGGCTCACCTGGTGTTCCGAAACAAAAGGGCTCTGCTAATGCACCACTTGTCAAATAACTGTTTTTGTCTACCTTGAGGAAAGGCTTATTATTATTATTATTATTGTTATTGTTAATGGGCGCTTTCTCAGGTAACAGTAAGCTTAACATCGCATCAACCTGCTATGAGGTCGCGTAGAGGAGCTTCTCAACATAACGAAGTCACGACTCGCCGGGCTGCCAAAAGCTTAACGAATAAACTTTCTTTGCTGTATCAGAATAGGCAGCCACCTGCGCAGAGGAGTATTTAACTTGGCACAAATGCACGTCGCTTAGGTAGCGACCTACAGCCCGAAATGTTAAAGCGCCGTATTCTCTTAGCCTTCTAATGCTGCGCTCAGCGAGGTTTATTTTAATGATGCGCAGGAGAGATGGACATCATGGTGTGACTCAAAGGATATGGGATGATAAATAATGAGCACGCTGCCGGCGGCCCCGTAGCCTTCTTTTCGATTGACCGCGTCTTAATGGCTCATTTTAGCGGTGCCGACTTGCTGCAGCGAGGTTTCATATGCTGTGATAGAAGCGCTCTGGGAAGTTGTTTAATATTGGCACATTTTAAAAATCTCACTCTGATTTTACAGTAACAGCCGGCTTTAAGACATTTGTTTCATTTCACTGCTGCGCTTGAGATGCCTATCGCAAAAGGCGGACTCGCGTACGAATCCGGGACGGTCCCGTCATATCCGCATTTCTCCTAAACGGTTACGCTGACCGAACCAATGAAAATAACCATTAGAACTTTCATTTGAATGCCACACATTCTAAAAGAATGTCTGCATATCCGTTCTTTTTATATTTATATGTAATGTACACCAAATGACTTGACAATGTGGTTAATGGTAAGAAAATGAGTATTGGGAGCCTTTAGACGCAAATTGACCCATTCTAGTTGCAGAAGGTATGAGCATACAGTTTAAAAAAAGCTTTATTCTTTTATTCTTAGAACTATATAAAATATTGATGTAGAATCTTAAAATCAACAAAATGTAGTAAGATTGAAATTCTTTTCGCAGTGATAGTGGATTAATAGGTTAATCATAAAACTCTTTTAGAACGTTAATCAAAAATCTTGATTTTTCATTAAATTCACCACTTAACCAGGATGCCCAGTAGTGATGTCAAATATATCAGCCTCAAAAACTTGACATTGAGCAGTAAAAGCAAGTGTTAATAGTTCTAGACACAACATATAGTTATTACTTTGGAAAAGGAGATTCTGGTGGTTATGCACTGTTTATGCTTTTGATTGTTATACCTGGGAATTTAAGGTGTGCAAATAAAACGTATCCTTTCTATCTGTCTTTGGCAGACAATTTTCTGAGCAGGAGGTAGATCAGCAGCCTTTACACTTTTATATATCATTTTTATTTGGGATACATATTAAGGCTTTTCCCCTTTTGTCATGATTGGTTTTAATAAAAAAAAATATTTAGGCAGACTAAAAGCAAACAGAATGAAGGAACATAATAAGTGTCTTTCAGGTTGCTCTTTCCATTACATTTTACTCTCTGAATGTTGGCAATGTGTTTACACACCCTTATAAATAAAGCTATCCAAGGTGTGTCTTCAGACCATTAAGGGGAACCATCCACATAAAGGTTCCAGAAAGAACTTTGATATATTTAGAAGTACCGATTCAGTAAATAATCAGGAATAGATAACACATTTGTGGATTCTGATTTTTAAAGGACTCTCGCAGCTTATAATCACACGGGCTCAGTTCAGATTTTCTTGATTTCTCAGTATCCTGCTAGGTTGCCTGCTATATATGAAATATTCCTGTTTTGTCCACATGTTAGAAATGTTTTCCAAGTGCAAAGAACTTCACAGGCAAAGACCATCTGAGATAATGAAATGGTTCTTTATCAAGAAACGTTTCAATGAGGAACCACATAACCAAGTAAAGTGCCATTAAAGAACCAGGATATTTAAAGAGTGTGAGGGATGAAAAACTGCAGATTAGAGAATGAATGCGGTCTGGATTTAATTTGTTAACAAGTGCATATTTTAAATTCTCTAATTCATGGAAACTGTTGCCAGTGGTACGATACTAGAGAAGAGGACAAATCAAGACCATGAGTAGGTCATGAAACTATGCTTTTAAGGACACCCATTTCATCTTGCTCTTTAATTATTTCTAGTTTTTGCTCTGGAAATATTGAATGTGCTTCACCTACCAAATGTTAAATATGTATTTTCAAAGAGGAATATTTTCAGCATCATTTAATTATCTCTATATAGTTATCCATCCACCTTCTGAATCAACTGTTCTCTACAGCAGCATTCTCTATGGTATTACAGCCACAACTGCTAATTCTTGTTCAACTTAAAGCATTGAATCATTCAGAAATTCTGTCATACTCGGCAAAACTGTCAGTATTCCATACATTATCTTTGCTTTTATGGCTTACTTTAACACCATAAGAGTTAATTTAACACTGGAGACTTGCTGTGTATCTCTCTTCCTTTAACTTCACAGCCCATCACGTATTCAAAGTTCTGAAGACTTGTCCGAATCCACACACAAAAGTCTTTGGCAGCAGACCCCTACCCTTCCTTTAGAAATCACTTCTTATGGGGGAAAAAATGCAAACTCTGCACTGGGCTCAGTCTCGTGGAGCTTTGGGGAAGCCGTGCTAACTGCTGTGCCACTCTTGTTCAGACTTTCAAATGCCCACACACACTCTACATATTATTCTTGAGTCATTTTGTCCATGAAATGGTCAAAGGTTGCTTGAACCTACCTCTGCAGTACTGGCCTTAAAGCTGGAGCCAACCCAGGATGAAACACCGAATAGTTAGAGGGGTCACTCATATGCACATTCGCACTCAGTCATTAATTAATTGGACACGCAAACATCTTTGAAATGTGCAAGATAACTACTAACAATGAATCACAAATGTGCAGACTCTTCCCCATGCCAGCACTGGGAATTGAACTTCGGTCAGTGAAGTTGTGAGGCAGCAATGCTGCCCATATTTCCAGTCTCCAGTTATTCCGTCTTGAGTAACTGTTTGAGAAAATAATGCAATTCACTGTGAAATATGTGAGAATTATTAGAAGTAAAAAATGGAATTCAGCTGAAGAAACTCAAAATATTTTTAATTGGAAATACTACACCTGCATGTGTAAATGGCTTTGTTAAATAGCTGCTCAGATAAAGAGAAGTAAATGGCCAGGCTATGCACCGGAAGAGGGTAGAAAAACAAGGATAAACAAACAAGGGGATATAATTTCATTTCGGACCAGAGGATTAGTACAAACGAGGCAAAGTCACACAAAGCAAAATCTGTAGAGCAAACAACTACACAGCTGCCAATGCTCTAAACAAACCAAAGAGCAGGAATTCAATTTCTATTAAAGATGCTGTGTGGCCTGTTCTACTTTTTGTAAATAAATAACTGATAAATCATTGCGGTCGAGGGGATGATGCTCTAAAATAATCCCTTTTGAGCAAAAGTGTGAGCAGCAGTGTCGCTACCACGGCGAGTTGAGCGCTCCGTTTAACTTTGTGTTGAAATGAAGCCTTTTTCCTGAAGCAGGTGATATGATCCAATTTGCACATGCAACGTTAACTATGACTGTAGGGGATAATTTAATACAGTTGAGAGGAAAAAAAATCCCTTGATTGTTACTAGCTGAAGGAAGTCTTTAAAATGGCATTAAAAAGATTTGCCTCAAGGATGGCGCAGTTTGTTTCTTTTAATGGTTCTTTTATAGCTTAGTGCTCATTTCCTACTATGCAGCTTCCTGATCTGCAGCCCGAGTTAAATGTTCAATTGCCACGGACACTCTGAGATTTTATTTTTTTGTACATAACTTAGTAAATATATGGATTATTACTAACTCTTCAAAACACAGATGTTAATTAAGCAGAAGACATCCATTCAAGGATATCCTGCTTAATGCTTGTCAGGTTTGCTGGCATTAAAATGCTTATTATTGAATAATAATTTGTTCTGTAATTACAGTATTAGGAATGACAGTAATTTTCTGAATTTTCAATTTAGTTCACTTCAATGAATTCCCTTGTATTTTATGGTCCTGCTAATTTTAGTTGATATTTGCAGTTAAGGGAGGCCATCTTAGCAGCTTTAAGTGCAAAAGTAGAACCAGCATAAAACTGGGAAAGCAGGTCGCCTCAGGTTTATTAAGTCACATCAAAATAACAATTTATGTGCAGTATTTTTACTTCTATAATGAAAGAATATGGCGTATCTAAAAGTAATAAATATCTACTCTGCTTCAGGGATCTCTCCATCGATATTTTTAGGATCCAGCTCCTTACTATTGCAAGCAAACTTTAAACATATTCATCCATTTTCTGACCAATTCAGGGTTACAGAGTGCTGGTACTGGTCCTGGTAGTATTGAGCACAAAGTGAGCAACAAAAATGGCCACAGCAGAAGTCCACCAAATTGTACATTAATACACACACCATTCACTGATGCCAGGTATATTAGTGTGCATGAAGGAGAAAGAATTGGGTACATGTGCTTGTAGACATAAAGTCCAAGTTCAAAATTATAGTCATAAGTATATGACAATATTGTATAAATTGTACATAGTGCACTTAGTGGAGTAACATTCTTACTTGCATGCCTTATCAGAATAGTAACAATAATGCAATACTAGTAAATGAAGCATAAGGACGTATACATGGGGTGGAACACCTATGTGCAGTATATGTATATTAGAACATTCCAATAGTTGTGGAGAGAACATGCTGTTTAGTCCAATGAGCACATCCATCCAATTCACCTGGATTCTCCAAAATAACGTCAAGTCCCTAAAGTCCTCTCTACCATACTGCTTGAGAATTTATTCCATTTTATACAATACATTAGCATACCGAAAGCATTCCCAGGTCTAATTATTTTGAAATTGTACATATCTGGCTGTGTTCACTTTAGTAGAGTATTGGTGATCAATTAAGATCCATTACGTGAACCTGGGACTGTATTGTGTATTACTGTGTCTGGAAGCTCCGTGGTGCCCCCTATTGGTTACTCATTTATGTGTGTGTGCATATAATATATAGTAACTAGACCTCCAAATCAGGGAAAAGTTGGGGTATTACCCTCACAGACCCCTTTTAATTGATGGCAAATGTAAAAAAAAAAAAAAAAAAAAAAAAAATCATTAGGAAAAGGTGCAAACGTGATTGTCATGGTCTTATCACGAGTCTTCTAAGCTAGCCGAGGCCCTCCTATATAGTGGTGCTGACTGAAAAGATGAAACTTCCAGCTGTTCATCTGCCAGTCTATGGACAGAAAGGGAAAAGGAGTTAACAGCCATGTGTCCTGCTGCTTTGTAATCAGATCTCCGAGCCTTGAAGACATCTCCTAGGTGTGCTTGTGTGTGACACATACATACATATATACATACATAGATATATATATACACACACAGTGTTTATGTTAGACTATTTGTTCTTATGTTTGGCTATTCAGTAAACTTACAACCTGTAGACAAATGTTCTTCATGAAAGCACCTGTTCAACTGAGTACAAAACTAAAGAATGCCAAATCAGATGAACATCCTTTTTCCTGTTTTATATGGTGTCTTTCTATATTGAAATGTCATCAAAGGGTACTTTACAAATACCGGTACTTCATACAGTTGGTTGCATTTGTTTTTGTACGGCTGGAGTACAAGTAGCTTGGGTGACTTGGTTATAGTCACAAAGCGAGTCAGAGGTGGTAGTTGAACCGACAGCTTTCTAGTTTAGTGTCTGTTTCCTTAGCTACAATACCATGCAGTCTAATTGTGTAACCTTGGTAAAATTAAAAAGCCTGCACTGCAATTATTTAAAAAGAAAAACCTACCACAGTTTTAAGTTGATATGAGGATAAATGTTGATAAATCATAGTTCCAGAATCTTGGGTTCAAATCCCAGCCCTATCAATGGGGTTTGGTAATCTGGTGTTTTACCCAAAGACATGAATGTTATACTAAGTATAGCTTTACTGTTGACTAAAGTCTTTATCCAATGTTAGTAACCTGATGCGTATGCTGCACAATTCTTGACTTACTTTTTTTAATATTTGTAGTACAGTTGTGTTTAATGACTTGCTTAAGAACTGATCTGACAATCTTGTAATTTAAGTCCCAAGGCCTTAACTGCTACACTACACTGCCTTGGAGATGCTAAATGGGCTCTGTGTGGATGTGTGCATGAGTGTGCGCTATCAAGTACTGGTGCTCCATCCAAAGATGGGTCCTGAAATGTGCCTGATGCTACTCAGGTAGTCTTCCTGCGACCCTAATCTTAATTAGTGGTTCAGTAATGGATAGATTTCCATATGTGCTGAGAGCTACATGAACTTAGAAATGTATTTACTTTTAATATCAATCCATCACCTGGTTATCCTTCCATATTTGTTTTGTTCACTTCAATGTCATAGTGAGCATTTCCAACCAACACATGTCCCCAATATCTGGGTTTCCTTGAATTGGGCAGCACCCACACAGGGGACTCATGTTCTCACACTAAACTAATTTATATTGGCCAATATGTGAATGGTATTTTTATGGAATGTGGGAGGAGAGTGAAGACCAAAAAAGAAAACTCCTGTGAACACCAAGAGACCATGCACACACCCAGTTGATAACTGTTATAGAGTACGGATGCCATTCCTCTGGAATCTTTGTATGGAATGTTTTGCAGTGTAGTGCAATTTGAATAGTAATTGTTTATCAACACCTTGTCTCTTTCGTTAATACATGCTTTAATAATGCTAAATTTATGTGCATATTACTGCATCTTATTCTGTCATTACTGGAAAAAAAAGAGATCTCCATGAAATATGCAACAATGCAAAACAGCTAAGAGAACTTAATATGCTGCTCTTTGCAGCTCTTACTGAAAGCATTGATTTTGTCCTTTTATACTGATATTCTGTATGTCTCAGTGCAGAATGGTGACACAGTGGTTAGTGGAGCTGTCTCATGGATCTAGCATCCTGTTAGATGGGTGTCCTGTCCAGAGCTTCAACTCCAGACCCTAACCAGGATTAAGCAGTTTTGAGAATGATACATTATATGCCCCATTTTGGGAAGACCCCTTGAGTCGGCATACTACAAACAGAAGGACTTTTCAATATCTGGTTTCACATTTTATTCAAACTTTTCTACACCCACTTGTGTCCTGTGGACTGAAGCCATATTGTGTGCCATATGCTTTTTGCATCCTCATGCATGATTGAGTTTCTTCTGAAAACTAAACTGGCAAGAATTCTCATCAAGTGAAACTCGGCCTTAAGTACTTTTGGTTCTATGTGTACAGCTGACCAGGGGCACAATGACATGAAATATTCAAGTAATTGGCTTCTGGGTAATTTAGTGGCTCATTAATGCATTGTGTTTTTTGTAAAGTCTGGCTGTTTTAGGCTGCGTTGCTTTTTAAAAAGCAGCTCCCTCTACTGGACAGCAGAGTTTATGGCGAGAGCCAGCTTGGAGATCTTCCGGCCTTTCTCCCCTCTGCCTCTGAGTAGAAGGCCATGTAGCATTGGTATATGTCATGTTTCTTGTCATCTACTCTAACATCCTACAGGAACCTCTACACATTGATTTCAGTGTGTCACTGTCTCTCTGTGTTGCTGCAGTGCCATTGGAGGTGCTTCCTTTAGGGCACTACTTTCATGTATGTCACGCCATAGCAGTCCCTGGTTTCCTCTGCTGAAAAGGCATTCTCTTTTCCTCAATGTCTCTGTTAATATTTCTCTTTTTTTTTTTGTAAATTATAACTAAAATTGTCATTTTCATTGAGCCAACCTTTTGACATTTATCCCCCTTTCAACAAATCGCCAGGAAAGATCATAATGCACAGTTTCAAATGTGGTCAGTCTAATTTAGGGTAGTAGGGAGCTGACGATGATCCTAGTAGTATCAGGTACAAGGCAAGAATTAACTCTGTCTATAATACAGAACAAATTAAACATTTAAATATGTCCTAAATGCATGTATAGTAGGCTCATTAAGTATACTGTCTTGTCCCTGCAAGTGCAAGTTTTTGTGTATACATGAGTATGCCCTGAGAGAGCCTACCAAGCCATATTGGATTACACTTGATGTTGCTGGGACAGGTCAGCTCCAGATGAATAAATATGTATGGGATAGGGTTTGTTCCAAGAATACTTTATTACTCCAGATTCGGTCTCAGTTTGATTGCGTGCATTTATTTTACTAAAAAGTTGTTAACACTTTAGTTTAGGTACTGCAAAAATGCATCTATTACTCACATACTCTTCAGTAACAAGAGGCAGCTTACGTGAGACATTTTTTTGAAATTGCATACTTCTAAAACCTGTAAATCTTTCAGATTAACAAATAATTTTACCAGTGTATCAATTGGTCTTATAATGCCACCCTGCACGGTGATGCATAACGTATCTGCTGATGTTACATAAGTGTAATGAAGACCAATAGAAGGCTTTGTTAAGGTTTGGTTACATAAGAGTACAGTAAATGAGTAATAGATGCATTTTTGTAGTATCTAAACTAAAGTGTTACCAAGAAGTTAATTGACAGGATGAAGTGATGCTGCACTAGTTCATTTTGCTGTCTCATGACTCCATGAAACTGGTTTCAAGGGGCACAACCTATGTGGAGTTTTCAAATTCTCCATGCATCCGCTCGGATTTTTCTCCAGGTACCTCAGGATCCTTCCCACATACTGAAGGTATGCACGATAGGTTAACTGTCAACTTTAAATTGGTATGACATTAGTCCGCATACCCCTGGGGTGGATAGGTGCCCCATCCAGGGTTCATCCTGCATTACGTACGCAGTAGCTGCCATTGGCCTTTCGTGTCTGAGAACTGTATAAGTGAGTTAAAAATTGATTGCTGGATACATTTATGAAGTGTGCTTTTAACCATATACGGTAGAACAAATTAATCTACATTTTTTTAACTCATTTATGGTTTCTCCTTTTCAATATTTTTGAGCAAATACTCTTTTTTTCATCTTTCAGTGTAGCATTGGACTTGCATCACAAACCAACCCAGGTCTAAATACCAGTCCCTGAGAGGACACACAAACACACCCACACACACTCCCAATAGGCCCACATAGTGTTGCCACTTAATCTAATTCACACACGTACATCTTTGGGGTGTGTGTGAGAGAACTGTAGTACCCTGAGGCACTGGGAGAACATGCAGATTCCATTCAGGCAGGATATCTGTAGCTGTGAAACACTGTGCTTAAAAGCCATCTTCTAGGCAAATATTTCAGTTGTTAAACACTAGAGGGGGAAAAAAAATATTAAATTTCATACTGTCTTGGTTAATGGTGCAGAGATTGCATGATTTCCCATAACTTATGTTTTAGTGTGATTAACAACAAAGGTGCCATATAGGTCCTGGTGTATCATTGTATCACTTAGTTTAATTCTGTATTTCTGCTATGTTAACCTCCTTTTCGGTTTTGGTCTTAGTCAAATGAAATGGACTTTTTTTGTATCAGCCTATAGTTAGAAATGTTGTCTGATGCACGCTGAGAAGCCTATCCTGGAGACTGTGGACAAGGTGATCTTCAAGGCGGTCTTTTTGGTGAACGGGTACTGCAGTGTCATGAAATAATGTGTGTTCTCTGTGATCTTGCCGGCTGTGTTGTGTTGATTGTAATGGTGTCTGCTAAAGATCAGAGTGTCATTTTGCAGACTGAAAGTTCCCATTGGGGAAGACTGATGTACAAAAGGACAGAATGGTGTCAGATTTTATCAGTGCTCTGTGACGATGCGAGTTCTGCTCCAAGATCCCATCTTGCTTTTGGAAGCTCTTGAACCCTACACCGTCGGTAATGTCACCGATGAGCTAGGCAGTGAGGCACAACAAAGCAAGGGGATGGTGCAAAAAGTGCAAAAGTGCTTTTATTTAAAATCATCAAACAAAACAGTGTTCAAATAAATAAGTGCAATGTCTCTCAAATCTTCAAATAAATAATCCAATAAAAGCTAGGTGAAATCGTGGAGGTTAAAAACACGCTGTAAAAAATCTGGGGCATACTTCTTTAACCCGGCTACTCCTCTATTCCTCCCTTCTGGGCCTCGCAACAGGGCAGTCGCCCAACCAGCACAATGCAGCTCCTTCTATACTGGTCCGGTAGCCCTCCAATCCCTGGCTACGTTGGGCTCCAGCCAGACTGAGACTTGGG
This sequence comes from Erpetoichthys calabaricus, assembly GCF_900747795.2. Taxonomy (NCBI): domain Eukaryota; kingdom Metazoa; phylum Chordata; class Cladistia; order Polypteriformes; family Polypteridae; genus Erpetoichthys; species Erpetoichthys calabaricus. The sequence continues at coordinate 58,674,044 of NC_041407.2, forward strand.
TTTCTTCCCCCAGCAGTCAGGGCACTCACGCTGGGGCTCAACATGCCTAAAGCCTCCACAACAGTTGCTGCCTTCTTGGCCTTACGCGGTGAGCCATCCATGATCCTGGTCACTCCTGCTCCTCTGAAAAGTTCAGCAGGAGTGACCCAATCCATCCACCCCGAATGTTGGCCAAACATTCTCTTAGGGCTCTCCTTCCAGCTGCCTGCCTTTGCTCAAGCAAGCCTGCTGTCGCTCGCTCGCTTGCACCGGCTCCCCACTTCTCCAGCCTTCCTCTCCCTTAACCTCTATCCTACTCTTAACTGTTCTCTCCCCTCCTAGCCGCCTCGCGCTTCTCTTTATTACTGGGACGTGGATCAGATGTGGCAATTAACAGCTCCTGGCACCAATTACGGATGCGGACGACTCCTCACCTGTGCACCTTAGTGAGGACCGTCCGCATCATGGATCGCCCAGGAACTGGTCCAGCCACACATACCATGCCCCCTTGCTAAGCCACGAATGCGGCAATTATTTTTTTAAAAAGTGGCCTTTTTGATGTGAGCTGTGGACCTGCTACACCTCATGCTCTTGACTATTTTTAATTTAAGGGATCTCCATTCAAAAGTATGATGCCAAAGCCCAATACGTCACTTTTCCCTTTACCAAAGCTTTGACCCCAGTTCCTGGCATGGATTTCCTATTTCTGTGCCGTGACCTCATACTGGGTTCAGAGTTTTCTGACACTGTACTTTCATGAAATTCTTATAGTACCTGTTGTGACTATGTTATGCCCAGTTGTATTCATGAAACTTTGGTGGGGTTAGATTATTGAAAAAAGGAGAGTGATTCAAAAAACAATTTGGTAAGCTGTAACTAAATATTATATGTTATGTTGCTATACCTTAAGCTTTTAAATTTACTCAAACAATTGTGCTCTCCAAAATCCTTCCTTCACAGATATCCATAGTCACAAAGTTTATGTTTAAATATGTCTGAAACCATCAAAAAGAGTTACACTGTCCAAATTCTTCTGTCTGAGGTACAAGGTCGTACAAGAGCAGGATGACTACATGTGAGCTTTTTAATACAGTAGATTACCCACATGCTAAATTTAAACAGCAGATGTATTTTCCCCTAATAACATTATGTCCCTTATGTGCATATTACGTCTTTGCATTTTTTTGGAACAGGCAAATAGTTGACCTCAATCTGTAGAAAGATTTTACTACTACCTGCTCAATATATATGTCAGAGTGGTGGCATGAGGCTAGGGATCTGCGCGGGCATATAGGAGGTTACCGTTTCAAATCCTGTAAATCCCAGAAGTGATTCAGCTCTGTTGGGCCATTGAGAAATGCCCTTAACCTGCAATTGCTCCGTCCTGGGTATGATGTTAATCTGTATGCAGCCCTGCAAGCAGGTCCTCTATCTTGCAGGGAAAACTCGGGTGTTGGTGGTAGGATTGGCACTCTAGCCGCTGTAAAAAAAAAACCCTTGCATTGTTCCATTCCATTCAAACTAGTATGGTGCTGAGGTTCGCTCAGGTTGTTTGGGATCCTGGGGTGGTTTGTCATGTGGCGGGTGTGGCAATGTACAGGATCCCAACCTCTGTTCAATTTGCTTACCTTTTTCAACAGAGTTCACAATAACTTAAAGTGCACTAATAACTATTGCAGCAATGGCAGCATATCACATCATCCTTATAACAATGTTAATTACACACACACCTGTAATAGCTTTCATGTTTGTCATTCATTTAAGTACTGTATTGCTGTGCTTGTTTTATAAAAATTATATGGCTTAATTCAAATACTATATTAATTGTTTTCAATCAACTAACAAATAATGAAGCTAAATAATTTTGAATACATTGTAGAATGTTTTTTTTCTCTTACATTTTTATTGGGAGGCAGCACAGTGGAAAGCGTTGGCACTTTAGCCTTCTACAGTTCTTTTCTATTAGTGGACGTTTGATCATGCCAAAATAATGTTCCTGAGCTTATTAACCTTGTTTTACATTTTCACCACTCAATACTTACCTCTAGAATCCTTGCCAAGGGCAGGCTGCATGCTACGGGGACCAGTCTTGTTCCCAGTTATCCACGGTGAAACAATGGTTAGTTCTACTGCATCAGAAACTTAACTTTAAATCCCTGCTTGCCTCCATGTAGCTCATGTTTACTTCAAGTTCAGAACACTCAAAGTCCTAGTGTTATGAGATTGAACTGATGGGAATAAGTGTGTGCATGAGTGTGACCTGCAACAGCCTAGCATCCAGTTTATAACTGTTTTCTTAACCTCATACCTGATGGTACCATAGTACGGTCCAGCTTGATTTGACCCTATAAATGAAAAGGGCAGGTCTGGAAAATGGGGACACCTATTTATAACTGGTGCTGCAGGCAATGGAATAAGGAAAATAGGTAGCTGTTGCTAGGGGAGATAGTCTACTCATAACTGTATAAAGTACCATGAGGAAGATGTCATGGTTTTTCATTTCTGTAGTGTTCTACCTCCAGTAGAATTTCCTGAGGCAGACAGCAGGAGAGAAGAATAGATCAGGATATAAAAATAGTAAAAGGTCAAAATCAAAAAATCAAGACAATCTTTCATGTAAGCTAATAAGAGACATTGATTTCATGGTCAAAAACAATTAGATTATGTTCATTGTCAGGGAATCAAACTAAGCACTTACAAGAAAGGTTTTGAGAAAATCCTCAATACTGGACAATGATCTACATGCAGAACCTGTTTATATATTTTTGCACCAGTGATGTCACCTGACGTGACTTCTGGGACCACACCAACTAGTAACCATTGTTGTGCCATAGTAATGTCACAACATGGCAGCACCCACAAGAAAACAAAATGGCTTTATGATAATTCCAAATATAAATGATAAAATAAGTCCAGAAACACATTGTAAGCACAAATGAAACTGAAAATGAATTCTACACATTAAAAAACTATAGCAGAAAACAGGAAAACCTCTCAGGAAAAATGTATTGAGCAGAAAAAAAAAAAGAAAGAAAAACAGACTATCATAGCATACATGGCAGCACGCCATCATGTGTTCTAGACGTGTACTAGACATGTTCCCTTTCTGCCCTTTCTCTTCTGACTGGGTCTTTGTCTAGCTCTTTAGTAGAGCAATAGGGCTTAGAAGTTCTGGGGCATTTGGACAACCTGATTGCCCTGCTCTGGAGTTTCTGTCCATAATCTGGGGGCCAAAACCACACACAGTACTAAAGGTGTCACTCACTCCTGTTTTTAGTGCAGGACATTAGCAAATTCATTAGCTCATGATGGCAAGGAAGAGAAATTAAAACAGAAAACATCCATGCTGTTTGTTATGAATGGCATCTTTTATCTATCTATTCATTTTTTGTGAGTCTCCTGCTGGAGATAAAATTCCTTCTGACATTTTTCCTTTTCTTTTTTTTTTTTTTTTTTTTTTTTTTAAACCCAAGAAATTCAATTTTGCTCTTTAACTTTTCAAGGAAGCCTCCAATAATAAAGAAATTTTTTTAATGGATGGTTTTCATGGTTGTTGCCAAGGCAATGTATTCCATAATGAACTGGGAGTTCGTGATGGGTGACATCATTGAGGCAACCGTATAAAGATTACCACGTACATTGCTGGATTATCTGAGATTGTGAAACCTGGCAATAGAAATTAGTTCTGAAATTTTTTGTTACCAATTTGGCTTTGTAGATTCTCTTTATGACCTAAAGTATTGACTCTTACCTGTTAATTGGCCATGTTCTTTCCTTCTGCTCGTCTCTCATACAGTTTTTAATTGATTACCTTTTTCAGTCGGTATGCTGTTTCTTAGAGTGTAATTACCACAGCTGTATATCTACAGTATGTACAAACCAGCAGACATAAGAGAGAAGGCAGAACTGGTGAGACTAGATGTGGTGGGTTGGAATTCAAAATGGTGGTTTGGCAATTTAAATATGTCGAGGTGGGCATTCAGTTACTTGTGCCATTTCTGGAAGAAATTTTGGCTATTTTGGCTGGTTTCAGTGTTCACAAATATGTATTATGTCCACCATTTTGCCTTTCTTTCTCTTAGCATGGTTCTTTAGTATTGTCATCTGTCTTGATTTTCAATGCAGTGATATGATTTAAATCTCAAAGGTGAAGTAACATTATTTTGGGAGAGAACCGTGCATTTCTAGACAATTCCAATTTGACACCCCTATTCAACACCCTAGTAATGAATTAAGTATGAAAGTGGTGATACTGTACATCTAAATAAAACCATATGTGTACCAAACATATTAGAGTGTGCTACAGAATTTTGGGCGCAATACTGGACAATGATATAAAATAACAGTAGATGATATTTAGTGTCTAAGGCGAGTATTAGGTAAAACAAAAAGAGACAGAGCTGGAAATGAAACCACTTGTTAAAACCATAGAAATAAAGTGGCTACAGTAGTTGTGGATATATAAATAGGATGAGTAAAACATAGTATGCCAAAAAGGTGTTTGAGATGAAGGGTGAAAGAAAAAGACCAAGGGTATGACCTGGAAGTGTATAGAAAGTAAATGTCAAAGAAGCAGCCAGAAGGAGTGGGATGCCCATGGAACAAGTGAAGATCCTGACAAAAGACAGGAAAAGATAAAATCAATGGCTCAAGACCCCAACACGGTTTGGTTTAATGGGAGAAGATAAAGTAAGCAGGTAAGTAAAATTCGAGCATTCAAATGCAGTTCATCTTCAAGACGCAGATGTCTGTATTGGATTTAGTACCACAAACAAAAGTGATCTAAATCTGATTTGTAAAGTTGGGATTCTGTGTGTATTTTTTTTGCTGTTCATACTTTTTTCTGCATCATATATGCCCATAACTACAGTATAAGCCCTCACTTCCTAATAACTTGAATTATTTTGTAGCATAGCACAATGCCTACAAGTGCTGACCTAATAGATTTGTGCTCTTTACATTGCTCTTTTAAGTATCCAGTTGTCCTAAAATGGATGGCTCACTTAGTCACACCAAGAGAGTGCAACCGTGGCAAAATGAATCTTTTTTTATTTTAGGCTGAAGCTATTAATCTGAATGATGGAATGGTAACTCAAGCTTTTGGCGATTCATTGCTGATGTCATCCCTAGGCTGATGCAACACTATCTGTCAAATTAGTCGGCGTTACAATATAATAAATAACGCAATAACCTGGACCCTAGTCCACACTAACGTGGATGAATTTGAAAACACATTTTCTTTTTTTGACCTTTTGTTAACACAGAAAATGCATTTCTAAACGCCAAAACCGTATTGTTTCTCCAAAGAGTTTCTTATACCTGGGTAGATGAGAAAAATTGAGTTTTTTTTTTTCTTTTTCTCACTTTAAAGGTGCTGATGTGTAATTGTCATGTGATCAGGCAGTAATTTGAGTTTGGTCTGTTAATTCCCTTTGTGATTTCACCTTTATTGGCAGGATTGGCCTTCCCTAACTTCTCTGCATTAGATGATGGGTACTGCACCTTGAAACACTCGATTTATTTTGCTTTAATTCTTTTGTCATGAGTCCCAGTCTATATTTTTGAAGCTTTGGCAATTTCCACTTTAACAACATCATCTATCCAGGCAAAGAAATCATTTTGTTTTTTTCGTTGTTCTGTCAGTATTTCCATCTTCAATCTTTCTCCATGAACAAAAAACCGCACACCATGCACGCCTGTTAAGCAATATCTCAATGTTTTTGGTGTTAGTGTCGATCCAGCGCTCCCTGGTTGGAATAAGTTCTTTTGTAACTGCGCCATGTTACATAACTCAAAACTATATAGATATGATATTAAAAGGCGATACCCCTCCCTTAGTTATACGACGGTAAGAAAACACATAGGAGAAATAACTTGGCTTTTTTTTTAATGAGGGTTTACACGGCATAACAGACGAAGAAGCCATGACAAGACCTTCAGGTAGTGGGAGCCCGATGTATGGAGTCTGCCATTTTCGGCACTGTGTTGAAAGGATTTTCTGGATCAGATGACGTTATCTCCCATCTCTTCATTGGGTTCAAAGGTGTGCCGGGCAATGTTTCAAGGCTTTACACTCTTTCTACATGTGCAGGCCCCCACTTAGGTGAATCATGCCATTCCAAACAAGGAAAAGAAGATCCAATGTCATGCAGACTCTGACACACAGAAATGGTACAATGCCCGTTTCGCAGTTGTCCCTGTCCTGTCTTCTAATGCTTGCCTAACAGTTCTAAATGATGAGCCCCCGTACCAAATCTGGCTTTGTGTTAGCTGTACATGTGAGAAGAAAAGAAAAGCAGATTTAAATTATTTGCACAGAGCACAGTGGCATATTAAACTTCTATTCTGATTACACAGTGTGGGTAACAAACCTTTAGAAAACAATCTGGAAATGCTTGTGTGGACAGAAGACTTTTAGAATGAAAATTGTGTTTTCAAATGTATTAATGTGTATAAATGTGTTAGTATGGACGAAGCCTTGATTGACTCGTACGTGTCCACACAAGCTCCATGGACATTACTTCTCTCATACCTTAGGACAGATGAACATATTTGCTTAATTCCATTGACAGCCACATTGTCACGCATAAAAAATGATAAACACAAAGAGCAAATAGCTTTTGCTCACAGTAAGACAGCCATTTTCTGTTCGTTCAGTTTTTCGAAGGAAAATAGTCTTATGTATAACTGTAGTTGAAGATGTTTGGCATGGAAGGTGATGGGGTGGAATAAAAGGCTAACTCGTCTGGATAATATCATGAAATGTAAGGAAAACCAGAGCCTCATTTTTCCTTTGTTACTTTGCCCGGAGTTACTTTTAAAATCCTTGCAGTGACAGTCCACACTTGGCTCTTTCACCTGTCGTGACTGGCTAGGCCTGCTGCCATCACAAATTCTGCTTCCTCTCTCTCTCATTAGAATATGCACTTGCCAACTTAGAAGAAGATGAAGGATTTGAAGTAAATAGGTTGGTTATTTTTGCACAGTTTGTTTCATCTAACTACAGATTTTACACTCTTTTGATCTGTTTTCTGATCCATGGCCTTAGGTCAGCCATTTGAAGTTTTAAGTTGGATGCAATGTGGTGGCAGAATGGTCCTATGAAGCTGCACTCTTGTTATATTTAAAAGTAAATATATTCATATAGAACACAAATTTACATTGTTAATACACTCTATTGTTTAGTTTGCTATTTTAATTATTATCTTTTTTAATATGTTATAGTGCAAAGGCCCTTGGAGGCTGTCCTGCCTTTCCCGATGGCCAATCCAATCGCCAAAAACACCTCTACAGTCCCCAGCATATTGTCGTATCCTGACCATGCAGTAAGGAAGCAAGAGAAACTTCAACACAGTTATCTTGCTTTAATCAAATGTAATGTTCATAACATTAGAATTTTTTAAATTTCTGATTAAATCTGCTAGCATATTTTCTTCCACACATACTTAGTATTTGCAAAGTTATTTTTACAGCAACAATAATACCATCCTGAAAAACATGAAGAGTCAGTTATTTTTTTAAATGGTTATTAGTTTGTCAATAAAACATTAATTTCCATTGAGAAAATATATAAAAAAATCAATTCACAGATTGCATTCAATTATTTTTTGATATTTCATATAGTTTTCATTTGATTCAATTGATGCTTATTTAAATATGTTTATAGTATTGCAGTGATTAACAGGTAGGGAGTGTAGTAATTAGAATTTTTTAAATTTTAAGTACCTGCTTGCAAAGAAGGTTTGTGCCCATCCATGATTTTGAGGTTACCGACTGATATATATTGTTTTAGGAGAATTTCTTCAATAGTTCTTTAAAAAATAAATTGGAGTTAATATACTGTATAGAAAAAGCAGTTTAATAGATACTGTATACTGGAATTAGCTAAGAAAATAGTAAATGAATTCGTGTCAAATCAAACAAATGAATCCCCTAAATAGATTGATAAGCTGGTACCAACTGAACAAAGTAAAGGATAAACTAATATCAGTTAAACAAATGATTTAATCAATTGTCTTCAACTAAACAGATAAATAGGAATCAGCTATACACATACAGGATGTCGATTGGCCACACAAACAGCTTAATTACTCTTAGCTAAACAATTAATTAGATAAGATGCTGCCAGCTCATCTACTTCCAAAACTTGCCTCATCCAAGGTGGGGTTACCTTGGGTTGAAGTCTGTTCCTGAAGCATTGGGTACAATGCAGGACCCGACTTTCGACAGAACACCAGTCCATCTTCGGACACACACGTTCACACCCCTATGCTCTCTCACACGGGGCCAATTTTTAAATCGCCAGTTTGCAGCATTGCCTCATATGTTTTTGTGCAATATGTCCTGTTTTAATGTTAGTTTTGTATTATTAACATACAGTGCATCCGAAAAGTATTCACAGCGCATCACTTTTTCCACATTTTGTTATGTTACAGCCTTATTCCAAAATGGATTAAATTCATTTTTTTCCTCAGAATTCTACACACAACACCCCATAATGACAACATGAAAAAAGTTTACTTGAGGTTTTTGCAAATTTATTAAAAATAAAAAAACTGAGAAATCACATGTACATAAGTATTCACAGCCTTTGCTCAATACTTTGTCGATGCACCTTTGGCAGCAATTACAGCCTCAAGTCTTTTTGAATATGATGCCACAAGCTTGGCACACTTATCCTTGGCCAGTTTCACCCATTCCTCTTTGCAGCACCTCTCAAGCTCCATCAGGTTGGATGGGAAGCGTCGGTGTACAGCCATTTTAAGATCTCTCCAGAGATGTTCAATCGGATTCAAGTCTGGGCTCTGGCTGGACCACTCAAGGACATTCACAGAGTTGTCCTGAAGCCACTTCTTTGATATCTTGGCTGTGTGCTTAGGGTCGTTGTCCTGCTGAAAGATGATCCATTGCCCCAGTCTTAGGTCAAGAGCACTCTGGAGCAGGTTTTCATCCAGGATGTCTCTGTACATTGCTGCAGTCATCTTTCCCTTTATCCTGACTAGTCTCCCAGTCACTGAAAAACATCCCCACAGCATGATGCTGCCACCACCATGCTTCACTGTAGGGATGGTGCCAGGTTTTCCCCAAATGTGATGCCTGGCATTCACACCAAAGAGTTCAATCTTTGTCTCATCAGACCAGAGAATTTTGTTTCTCATGGTCTGAGAGTCCTTCAGGTGCCTTTTGGCAAACTCCAGGCAGGCTACCATGTGCCTTTTACTAAGAAGTGGCTTCCGTCTGGCCACTCTACCATACAGGCCTGATTGGTGGATTGCTGCAGAGATGGTTGTCCTGGAAGGTTCTCCTCTCTCCACAGAGGACCTCTGGAGCTCTGACAGAGTGACCATTGGGTTCTTGGTCACCTCCCTGACTAAGGCCCTTCTCCACTGATCGCTCAGTTTAGATGGCCGGCCAGCTCTAGGAAGAGTCCTGGTGGTTTTGAACTTCTTCCACTTACAGATGATGGAGGCCACTGTGCTCATTGGGACCTACAAAGCAGCAGAAATTTTTCTGTAACCTTCCCCAGATTTGTGCCTCGAGAAAATCCTGTCTTGGAGGTCTACAGACAATTCCTTTGACTTCATGCTTGGTTTGTGCTCTGACATGAACTGTCAACTGTGGGACCTTATATAGACAGGTGTGTGCCTTTCCAAATCATATCCACTCAACTGAATTTACCACAGGTGGACTCCAATGAAGCTGCAGAAACATCTCAAGGATGATCAGGGCAAACAGGATGCACCTGAGCTCAATTTTGAGCTTCATGGCAAAGGCTGTGAATACTTATGTACATGTGCTTTCTCAATTTTTTTATTTTTAATAAATTTACAAAAATCTCAAGTAAACTTTTTCACGTTGTCATTATGGGGTGTTGTGTGTAGAATTCTGAGGAAAAAAAATGAATTTAATCCATTTTAGAATAAGGCTGTAACATAACAAAATGTGGAAAAAGTGATGCGCTGTGAATACTTTCCGGATGCACTGTATAATACTGACAGCACAGATTCTTGAGTTGTAAATATGGGGTCTATGGCTTTATGCTGTGTTCATCATATGATGGAGCTGGGAAGTTGCAATTGTGTCATCTGCAAACGTTCGCATTTGTGCTACCCAACTGGGAAAGAAAACATGGTTACCTCCATGAAAGCTGATGTTTTTCGACAACAAATGTTAGTTCTATAGTCTGGATCAAAGAACAAACCGATGAGCAAGAAAGGTGCCAAAAGTTTGCTGTCATGTCTTAATTTTTTTTTTTTTTTTTTTTATGTTGGATAAAAGAAACTCCAACCTAAATTAACTGATGTTATCCAAAAAAGAGATAAAAAAACAATTGGTTTAACCTAAAATAACTGATACATTTGTGTGAAATCAATGAATTGTTGTTGTGCTCATTAGTGAAATAGATAAATTATAGTCAAACTGAACAAATTGGGGTGCCACAGTTAGTGCTGCTACCCCATGGATCCTGCAGCCCAGGAGTGAATGCTACTCCTCATCGTCTGTGCGGAGTTTGCACATTCTCACAGTGACTGCATGGCGTTTACCTCTGAGTGATCCAGTTTTGCTCCTACATTTCCAAAGGTGTGAAATTTAAGTCTTGGTACTTGATTTTTTCAAAAGTGTTAAACCCCCCCGAGAAACCTTAATTATATTAAATGAGTTGAAGGATGTTATGTTAAATAGACTGGGGAAGGCTAAAGAAATTATTGGGTAAATGGATAAATAGGTCAATTTGCTTGATCTAAACACTGGTATCCATGAAACAAATAAATACAAATGGTACAAAAAGTGAAGCAAATAACAGATAAGTTTGTATTGAGTAAATATTTAAATAAAAAAAACAAAACAAATGTGCAAGTTCTTATTAAACAGATTGGAAGAATTAATATGAACTATGTGAATTAAATGACTAATTGAGATCAGCTTTGAGTTTATTAAATTATGGTAGATGAAACTTGGGCTGCATGTTGGCACAGTGGTTTGCTTTTCTTAACACAGCTCCAGTGTTCTGGATTTGAATATTACCCCGATTTCTTCGTGTATGAAGTTTGTGGATCGTCTATGTATTCCATGTAAATTTTTCACTGAATTTCATAAGATAATTTAATTGACAATACTAAACTTGCCTATTTGTTAATGGCTTTTGTTATTGTTAGGGTGGGCTTGACCCAACTCGGGCCTTTTAATGGAAAAGCAGAATCAGAAAATGGATGGGTGGTTATACAGTGCTTGTTATTTCTCCATTTCTAGAGGTTGCCTTTAGGCACTTAATGGACTGCACATACAAATACACAGAAGGTTACAAGTGTCCTGTCTAGACATTATACCATACATTGCCTATTATCTTTTGCCCAACATTCTGAAATTGTGTGTATTAGATTATTTGTTGATTCTGAATTAGCTTGCTTTGAATCAATGTGTGCTTGTGAAATACTGTAACCTGTGATATACCAGTACCTTGTTGTAAGGGGGAAGCTTTAACATTTTAAGCAAACGGATTTCAGATAAATTGCTGAGGCCCAAAAGACTTCTCCAGCATGACCCTAGAGTGTACCACATAGCCTATCTGTCCAATGGGAATCAACATTGAGCTTGTTCAATAACTTCCTGTGTTTTGAGAAACCATTAAAGTGTTCTCTGCTTTGCTAGTGGACAATAAGCCAGATGTGTGTGCTTAATTTGAGCGACACAGGGTAGAGAGGGTGGCTACCTTTTTTTGGAAATGTTTTTAGTAGGAATCTGACTTCAGTTTTCTTAGTTTAGTTCAGTTGGTGCTTTGTTTATAAGAATGGACTGTTTGTTGTTTTTGCTGCCATTCTAACAGTTTTCTGAGGATCTATGAACATATAAATGGAGTTTCCTATCTGCTTAGCTGCTAAACATCTACAAGGGAGCATTGTCTCTGGCAAGAATTCTTTCCTTTCACCTTTTTGATTAAGGAAATACCCTGTATAAATCAATAACTAAGGAACTTGGGCATCTGAAACCTGTCCTGCATGAAGACTGCATGAACCCACCAAGGCTGCATAATTTTTTTATATCTCTTATATTTGCTGCTATTGGTTATTATGCAAATATTTTTTTAAGGAAAGGCTTAAACTCAATATCTCTGTCTGTGGGATTCTTCGTGCCCTGTATAGCTGTGGCTCCTTAAAGGCATGAGAGGATGTTCTTGTGAAGCTCTCTATTGGTGGTAAACCAGGTTGAAGTAAAGGATTGAGAGTAAAAGACAAGTAGCCTTCCATAAGTAGTCCCTAGGGTTGAATATGTGGGGGCACAATGCAAATGGTGAGACAGGTAACAGTGCTATAGCTGGTTTTGACATTTCTTCCTATTCGTTCATTAGGAAAGGAACTTAAGGGGTTAGTTGGTACCTTTTGTGTTAGGTGCATCTAATAACACAGTTAAACACTTGTCCAGGGCACGCTCTTACCTTTTGTCCAGTATAATCTGAAAAGATTTAAGTGAGCTTTATAATGAATAGATGGATATATTAAAACATAAAAAATAACATCAACAGTTCAAATATTTTCAAAAGATAATATTTAAATTAACAAACTCAGTGGAACAATGATTAGTTCTACTGTCCCCATCATTCAAGGACCTGAATTTGAATCCTTAGTCAGTCACTGTAGATTCTGCATGGTCTGCCAGTGTCGGTGGGTTCATTCTTGACTCTTTGTAGATGTGTGTGCCTGTAACCATCAAAGGGGTTTTTGCTCCTAATGCCACTGAGGTTCTGAAAATCTGACTGCTATGTAGATTTGTCAGTTTGGCTTTGGTGACACAACTGATAGAGGAGGAGTGAGTGTGAGAGACACAAGGAGGAGTAAAGGCGTAAGGAGACACGCTGAGAATCTCTTTCAAAGATGGGAGGTAGAAAGGAGGCAAGCATGGTGCCTGCAAATGAGAGAGAGGGGGCGCCACAGTCGGGAGAAGGTCAGACGCATGCAGATGTCAAGAGAAAGACACTGAAGGTACACATAGGGCAAGAGATAGCAAATGTTTTTAAGTTTATTCCATTACCTGCTGTTCCACAAGTCACGTGACTAGTGTGTATCTAAATAAAGCATTTAGATAATTATACATTTTTTTTGATTGTCTTAATAAATAAATTGGACATGTAGCATGATAAACTCGTTCTGTCACCATGCTTTTTGTTTGGACCTGAAGGTCAGGGAGGTGGGTTTTTTTTTTTTTTTTTTTTTTTAAATCTGCTGACTTGCGAATATGGTATGTGAGGGCAACAGGCCATTGAGGAGGATTTTCTGAGTTATTATGTGTTGTATTCAGAGTCAGTGCCAGAGAGGAAGATGTTATGATATGATTATGATTACAGATATTGGACTTCTTTGAGGTTTTCTTTGTAATAACGTGGTCTAGAGATTATGAAGTTCAGGGGCATTTTAGAATCAAATAATGTGGAAGAGGGAAACATCTCTTGGATGGAAAAATACAAGCTTATTTGGGGACATCGCATTTCATAGAATGGTGCCTGACTCAGAATAATAAAATTTATGGATGTAAGCAGAAGTGGATATTAATTATTTAAAGAGTCTTGATCAAATGATCAGAATGTATTATTTATTGCATTTCATATTCAGGTATTTTATCTGTCTAGATTTAATGTCTAAGAGATGACAAAGATAATGTAGTTATTGTTGAAGTGGAGAATTAGTTAATGGTTTGATAGTAAGATGTAGTTCAGAGTCACTTACTGTACTTAATTGGTGATAGCCACTGTAGGTCCAGCAGGATGGCGGGTATAAGTAGGAGCAAGTGCACAACTGGATTTTGCGTATTAGTATACTTCTGGAAGCATGTCCAAAGAACTTGGAGAAATTCAATAGAACAGAATAGTTTTTTTTTTTTCATGTGAGAAATAAACTCTTCTTGCTAATTGTTATTTATTGGAGCAGTGTCTTTTACCACAAAGTATTTATGCAGCGATACAATTTTGGCACTCATTTTAGCTGTTATCAACAAGGGATTTTCTCAGTACATTCTGTTGTAGTACCTTTTTTTTTTTTTTGGTCTAACTATTGTACTGTAATACCTTAGTATTAAAATGATAGGCGTAAATATCTATGGAGGAATATTTTTGACAAAATGCATAAATACATTAATTATGAAATGTGACAATAATTAAAAGTGCAATGTTACAGGAGCATAAATTCGGTAATTACTGTAAATGTCTCATGAAACATGCTTTTTGCTGCTTATTTCTTTAAATAAATACATAATTACCAGCTACACTTATACTCTTACTGAAGACAAGAAATAGAATAAATTTCAAATTTCATATATATACTCTACACATTCCTTCTATGCCTTTCCTCCGCATCCTCATATGTCTCAGTCTCTCTTGCCTGGCAGTTACTCTCTTAACCATGTCCCCCATAAAGCCTGCTTCTCTGTCTTTTCGGGATGTTTTATACACCTCTTGTCCACATTTTGACTGCCACCAACGGTAGATGAGCCCTCACTACCGACTGTGAAAACATTATTCATATTCACACAAATACTTCCTGTCCTTGAAGGTGCCTCGTTAGTATTTGGAGACCCAGCATTGCTCTGCAGGTCTTTTCTTTGTGGTCTTTGAAATGGTTAATTTTAACTTGTTTTTTTGTAAGCATAATAATAATAATAAAAAAATTGTCACAATCGGGAAGTGAACTTTGCTATTGTAAAGTAATGCCATCATCCCCACCTCTGAGCAACCAAAGTCAAACTGACCAATTGACCAAAGAGAGAGATAGATACTTTATTAATCCCCAAGGGGAAATTCACATACTCCAGCAGCAGCATACTGATAAAAAAAAATATTTATTCCAGGAAACGAGTCCATCTAAAAGAAAGTGGTAGGAGTGATCAGAAAAATAGAGAAAAAAGTAGAAACATAAAGTCGTACATGGAGCTACTGGAAAGTGTAGATTACTGGAGTACCCTCCGAGTAATCTGGTCAAAGTGATCAATCAGATTTGTTCGGAAAAATCAGACACGCACACACGCACACACACACACACACAGAGTTCTGAATGCTGCCATTTTGCCTGTCAAAGTTGTGAGTGCGGGCTTTGGCGAGTACTGTGTTTTAATTGATGAATCGTTTATAGAATGTTTAAAAATCTTTGTGGCTATCTAGTGCTACATTCATAGGCAGACACTTCAGATGCAGACTTCTGAGAGGTTGAAGAATTCAGGGTTTCTTGAGTTGAAGTTTTAATTAAAATAGTTTCTTGGTGAAGTAATTCCAGTCAACTTTTTCTTGTGCTCATGTCTGCCATGGACACACACAGTCACAACTTTGATCAGGTGTTTTGCTTTCCTTGAGAAACCAGTGGCTGAGAGCCATGTTGTGGCTGTGTGTTCCCTCTACAAATGATTCAGTCAGTCATTCTCCAACCCCACCGCAGACAAATGATTCACCAATTTAAAAAAAAACCAAATAAACAAAAAAAAAACAGCCCACCCTCTTAACTCTTACAGGTGAAAACGACAGTTAATTTCAAGCTGTATTTTATGCTGTGTGCAGAGTCACTGAAATAAGTGAAGAAATGATTAAATAAATATATCAAGAAATAATCAACAGAAAACATTTTTCATGATGCATTTAATTATTTATGCTCACATATCAGTGTTTTTTTAATTTATTGTAACATTTTGCAATATATTTATTTAGTTACTAGGGGGTTCGCCCCCCTGCTCGCATCGCTCACCAACCCTCCTGGCCTGCACTACGCGCCAGCCACTTTGCTTCTCTGCTGCTCGCGTTGTGAAGATGGGGGCTGACCGCACCCCAAGGAGATGCAGTCACTCCTCCAAAACCCCCTCTTAAAAGGTGATATAATGGGAGACAAATCCAGTGTTTGTTTTTTTTTTTTTTTTTTTTACCTCCTCTTTGATTGATCAGCTACTAGCTCGCTGCTGGATTGCTGGTGCCGTGCCATGTGATCTGCATCTCATGCAGCGCTTCGAATATTTAAAAGCCTGTACAGCAGCTGTCCTACTCTTTGTCTTTTATTTCTGACCCCGGGCGTGGTTAAATCTCTTGGTACAAAGTCTCTTCTCACGTGATGTGTGTTTTTGATATTTTTTAGTTTATAATTTAAAAACTGAATAAGAATCTGAAAATCTAACAACATCACATTAAAGTTTGATAAATTCTAAAAAGAATGATACCAAACATATACAGTATATGTAGGTTTTAAAATAGGCCCGATTTAAATCGTGACATAAAAAGTCACATAAAATTGTTGCACAAAATCGTTGCACTTTTCGGCTTAGGATTTTATATATAAAGAGATGTTTTTTTTATGTCATTTTGTCTGAAAAATTCCTCCATAAATACCACCCAAGCAGCAATTACTATATTCATAGCACATAAATACAGTATTTCTATCAAAGTCTGAATGGTGCCAATAAAATATTTAAATACTAAATGGATAAACAAGCAGGAGTCAAGCCCACAATAGTCTATTCTGTATGTACAGGTGGTTTTAAGTAATCTTTAAATTACCATAACAACATAAAAAGTAATTTTGTGTAAAATACTGAAACACTGATTTAGGAACTTACTGAAAACTAAACTGAAATTGGTATTTAGACACCAATACAAATCCTTGACTTTTTATGGTACTTCAGGAACTGTTGTAATTTATATAGACCCTTTTATTAGTTGACTTGCAGTCGAGTGGTATCTATTTTAAATTCTGGGGGGATTTAATTTAATTCTAGCATTTTCTTAAACAGAAAAATTAATCTTTGTAAATTTGCATTGCTTCTTGATGCATTAAAGGGCACAATCAAAAGTGGAATCCGACTGTAATAAATAAACATAAAAAAGGACTACCATCTGATGTGACCTGATGTGATGGTTCTGCAGGGCCAAGATTTAGCCTTATACAATGTTTTATAAAAAGGTGGAGACTGCATGGACTGCTGCCAAACACATAACTGGAATAGCAGAGATATGCCACACACAAAATTATATAAGGTTAAAATTACTAACTTACTTAAGAAAATAAGTTGCTCTGAGAGTACATACATGTCGTCTGCCCACCTGTGTGAACTCGTAGCAGAGCACGTTTAAAGAGGTAAGTGCATGTTGCTCTCATGCCTTTCTTGTCTTCTTTTTTATATTGGCAAGTCTCCACCACCTTTCAGCATGTGAATTTTTTGCACTGTTTTAAAGATGTTGTTTCATCATCGCTGGTCCAGCTGTGACTAAACTGAATTTCTTTGGTCAGCCCTTAACCCCTATGCAGAGTCCCTCCACCTATGTTCTGACCCGCTCCTCCATTTCAGGGTTGCAAGGATCTGATGCTCAATCTGGCAGCAGAAGACAAAGATGGGAAATAACATTGGGTGAGGTGTCCATGCTGTGTCACAGATAGTACTATAATTAGGTCACACGTGACAAAATCAGAGCCCTTTCAGTTTTAAATATTGGGTTTGTACAGTGTTTTACATCAGTAATGAGTGAACACTTGCTTCCTTAATTTTATTTAAGACAGCTGCAAGTTTAAATAAATTGCCATCTTGTCCTTCATAAAATCTTATGTCTTGAATTATGCTCTCATTTCTTAACAATAATCAGTCAATCTTTATGCTATATAGTGACAGTGTGATTTACAAAGCAAGCAAGGTTATGGTACAAATCAGTGCAATAAAGTCAGAAAGAGCAAATTAAAATGAAAGCATAGAGTTCAGCTTTAAGAGAGATCAGGATGGGCCTAGGAAGTAGCTGTTTTTCTGTTCTACTAAAAAGAAAGAACAAGCCACTTTGTTAGTATTTCATCTTTCTGAATTGACACTTTCCATTTCAATAAGTCTTTCCCAGTAGCAGCAGGTACAAGAGAGAGACCATCCTTTTCCTTGGTCACCAAGGATTGCGCTTTGCCAATCTGTAGTCCTTAACTAAACACAATGGGGGGGGGGGGGGGGGGGGAAGGCTTGCAGACCTACGTAGTACTACGTAGGAAGGTTAATGGTGTATCATTAACTTGTATCTGCATTCAATACAGTAATAACCTTTTTAAAAGGATGAAATCTTGGCGAGTCCTCTGGGTCACAAGTCTTTTGTGACACCGTGCCTGATTGTCTCTAAGCCATGTCCCTTCTACTTGCTGGTATGTTGTAGCGCTAACATTTAAAATTTTTTTTTACTTGCCTATTACTAGTTCAGTAAGAATTTCTTGATCTGGTGTCGAGGTTACCGTTTCAGCCTGTAATGTGGTTTTATTCATTTCTTCGTTACAGGTTATATAGATCCATTGACTGCTTAAAACATACTGTATTCTACCACCAATGTTTTGATTTAGTTGTATTTCTGAAGTCTGTTATTTTAATATTTGAAATCCTCCTGCATATAAAGGTCATGGTTGCCACACGGTTTCTGCCAGTTTTGTCAACTAAAGGGCTTGTTCTTGATCTTCATGTGCCAGCTCACTCTACCCTTCTTGGGGGCAATGGGAATTTTATCCCTGTTGACTGGCATGTAGTTGAGCTCCCAAACCAACAGACCGATTATTATCTTCAGTCACTTTTTGTAGCTATAGCAGAAACAGAAATGATTCATTCTCACACTGTTCGCTAAGATCAGATGCAATCCCTGCAGGTGGAAGGTCTGGTATTGTCACATCTGTCTGTGAGAGCAGCAACCTATTAGGATGGGCAGCCTTGTCAAATGTCAGAGATTTAGACCCAGATGTCGGAGGTTATGATGTGTGCTTCTTTCACTTGCCTTTTGAGTTGGTAATGTAAAAATTGACTGCAGCTCAGTTGTTCTGTTTCACTTCATAAGCTTTTCAAAATTAAAGGGGACTTGTTTGTCGTTGCTGTTAATCTAAAGTTTTAAAAAAATGTTGGTTTTAGTAGTTCAACCCAGAGAGCCTAGAAGAAAATAATATATATTTTTTTTCTCAAATGCCACTCAAAATGCAGATGATACCATTGCAACTCTCATCATCTTCATCCTTAGCATTAAAACTAGCTGTAGAAAAAGTGAAGGAAAAATGTAACTGCAGCAAACATCCATCCATCCATCCATTTTCCAACCCGCTGAATCCGAACACAGGGTCACGGGGGTCTGCTGGAGCCAATCCCAGCCAACACAGGGCACAAGGCAGGGAACCAATCCTGGGCAGGGTGCCAACCCACCGCAGGACACACACAAACACACCCACACACCATGCATACACTAGGGCCAATTTAGAATCGCCAATCCACCTAACCTGCATGTCTTTGGACTGTGGGAGGAAACCGGAGTGCCCGGAGGAAACCCACGCAGACACGGGGAGAACATGCAAACTCCACGCAGGGAGGGCCCGGGAAGCGAACCCGGGTCCCCAGGTCTCCCAACTGCGAGGCAGCAGCGCTACCCACTGCGCCACCGTGCCGCCTGCAGCAAACATAAAACAGAGAAACCGGTCAGACAGAGCCCCTTTAATACTCCATATAAGTAGTACTAGTGGTTGAGAGGGGGGGCTATTAAAATAAGATGCTGTTTAGGTTGCTTAATTGCTTTTTAGAGCCAGAGTAGGGGTTTCTGCTAAAGTTGTTAGGATGTCTTGCTGCCAGCTTTCTCCTTCAGTTTCTTAGTGATACAACTGCCACTAAATGCATGTGGTTGACATCAACAGGCTTTTTTATACAGCAGCATTTAGTGACACACATATTGGGGACTGCCAGGTAAAAAGTATTGAAAAAAAACTAAAGGAATACTTCACCTGAAAATATTTTTTAAATATGTTGTGAAAAGAGACAAGACAAATGAAAAAGATTTGGGCCGACACCACAATCCCGTATATTATAAATGCAAACTTTTAAAGTGTTTTCCGCAAAAAAAAAAAATGTCCTCTCAGGACACGAGTCTAAGACCAGACTGGCAAAGATGACGGCTCTTCCTGTTAAGTGCAGCCCAGGCAGGAAGAGGCGGGTCCAGGTGGACGGACACTGGAAGTGAAGTCGAAGGTGGTCAGGCTGTCAATCATCTGGTTTGTAGAGGGAGGAGGAGAAGTGGCGTTATCTACACCACCACCTTGTGGACAGGCATTGAATTACCACCACAGAGCCTTTAAGCTGTCCCCAAGACTCATGTGCGTGACAATGTTACCCCATTTACATTTTAATCTCATCTTCAACTTCTTCATGGTGATGAAGTTCCTGATACAATGTAAAATCATGGTGACCAGTGTTGGACAACATCAAACAATATCAAAATGTTCTTGAAAAAATCTCACATTACTCGTGTTGCATATTCCACGTGTGAAGTCATCCAGTTGCATTCTCACGACATCCTAAGCACACGTATTTTTACTGAAATATTGTTAAATAAGTAATTTGTGCAAAATAACCCTTGTGAACTAACATGGAACCTGTTCAGACACAAATGAGCATTTGAATTGTAGACTTGCTTCCTGTCATTGTATTTATATTCATATCCACAACTGAAGTACCTTTTGAATTACTTAGCAGTAGTCTGTGAACTGAGTTAATTGAACTTCTGCTTGTTGAACCATCTTGGATATGCTCAAGTCCGAGGCATATTCTCTTACAGATAATGTTTTCATTCGGTTTTCTTTAAGTTGTAATCTTTATTTGTAGACATCTTTGAGTGAAGTTTTCATCTTTATATGAAGTGCAGTGTTAGCCATTGAATAAGCTGTTACTGAGCTGGACTTGGTGACCAGTGAATGAGAGGAGACATGTGTCTTCAAATCAAATTCTTGTTCACGTCTGAGCAGATTCTGTTTTAGTTCACAGAAGTGTTTTCCAGAAGTGGTTTATTGGATATTACTTCAGTAAAATATACATATGATTGGACAGTTGTGAGGATATGGCAGGATGACTTCACAAGTTGTTTATGCAACATGGGTAACATAAGTTTTTTTTTTTTTTTTCATGGATGTTTTGATATTGTTTGCTGTTGTCCAGCACTGTTACAGTATATTGTATTAAAAACTTTTTTTTTGCCTTTACTCTGCATTAAAACTTGTTATGTAATTTTCTAATCTATTTCATCCAGACCAGAATCGTGGGGGGAGGCTAAAGCCTATCCCAACTAGCATAGGATGTAAGGCAGGAACAAATTCTGGACAGGGCACCAGTCCATTGCAGGGCACACACACACACACACACACACACACACACACTGAGCCCATTTAACATCAGCAATCCACCTAACCTGCATGTCTTTGGGAGGAAACTGGAGTGCCCGAAGGAAAGCCATGCAGACATGGAGAGAACATGCAAACTCCATGCTGAGAGGACCTGGGATGTGAACCCAGATCTTCTTACTGCGAGGCAGCAGCACTACCACTGTGCTACCCTGCATTAAAACAGGAGATTAAAAATTTTTCTCGGCCATCACCACAAAATACATGGGGTAATTATATAAAAATATAATAATACCAGTAACGGCACACTGCAGAATACACTTGACATGAGCATTCCTAGTTTTCATACTCTTTCTCTGTACATTTAGCATTCGTTTGCTCAAAGGTTGATGCGTTTGCTGCTTCCTGAGTAGCTTTTCTTTTTTTCCCACACTAGCTGTCTGCTTCTTCTCTTCTTTCGTCGGCATCTTTTCATGTTAAAAGTGATTAAGTCAGTGTTTGTGTTGCAATTACTTAGTATGTTTTGTTTAATTTTTCACTTAAGCTGGCACTTAAGTGTTCAAACTGCCTCAAGAATGATTTAAGATATGAAGAGGTAGTGGAAGTGACGGCGAAGGTGGTAGGGATGAGAACGGCGCCTGTAAGCATGTGCCACATGGTTGCCCTGCTAGCTGCTCTTGAGAGTTGATTCTACAATAAAATAAAATAAAAATAAAAAGAGGAATAACCTTGGAGGTCAATCATCACTCAGAAAGCTGATAGTAGACGTCACATGGTATACGTGTACCAAATTTCAGGTCAATAGGTCAAACGGTTTGTGAGCTACAGGTGATTTAAAATCCTGGACAGACAAACTAACAGCCACAGTAGCATATTATATATAAAGATCTAATATATGGTTTTAATGAGACATTCCTGCAGACTGGGCATGCATTTGTCTCACTGCTTCAGGCAATCTGCTGCATGGACACTTAAACTACTAAGTAATGCTTCTGCATTCATCTCTTGGGGGGGCGCATAAAAAAAAAAATAGTATTTACACTTGGTGTAGTTTCAACCTTAAGTTCGCAATACTCCTATCTCTGCACAAGGATCACTCTACCCAAGTATGTTTCCTACCCATCTGAATTTGTAAATTCTATCTGGCCTGTCTGCTCTCAATGTTGTACTAAATTTACCACTAAACCTACCGCAATTCTTGTTCCTGTGTCTCTTAGGACACCGGTCACTTGTTTCAATCTTATGCGTTTCTGCTCCACAAACCTCCAGAGCACTCCTCTACTTGGGCATTTCCCATTTTCAACTTTTGAAAAAAACAACTTGCATCCTACTGATTTTAAGAAGGATAGCTCTTGAGTGATAGCTCCTCAAGCTTTTATCATATCACATTTGCCCTTTCATCACAGATGGACCCTAAAGTTGTTTATTGGTGAGGGAGGGTACTTTAATGCCATATCATCTGTTTCTTCTGATTCTCCCAAGGTCAGGCAGAGCAGAGATGAGCAAAAGTTCTGGAGATGAATCATAAATCAAAAATCACAAAAAAACAGAAAGACAAAATGATTGTGTGCATGAAACTCAAAATCAAAAACTGCCAAGTCAGAAATCAGGAATTCCAAAAAGAGCACTAATGAAGGTTTTATTATACAGAATATCCAAAAGATTGGACAGTGTAGGGTCAATGTTAGGGTTAGTTTTAAGTAAAGTCACACTGGTAACTACACAAAGTGGGACCCTGGGATCTGCATTCTCTGTCATTGAGCTGCTACATGAAGAAGCTGACCATCAAAAAAAGGCATAATGAGAAAATAAGTCTTAATTTAAAGTTTTATGAAAAATCTGGATGAGATATTGGAACAGCTTAGCTTTTAGCTAAACAAACGGGCTTGATGGACTGAATGGTCTCCTCTCGATTGTCAAGTTTATTATGTTCTGTGTTCTTAAAGTGAAGGCTGAAAACAAAAGTGAAACCGACTTCCACATAACTGAAAACCTCAACAAAAATGCTCAATTCTCAGATAAACATTACTCAAGCCCAGAACAAGATTAACAAACAACCAGTGAATCATGGCAGCCATTCCTGTCTCCTGGCAATTGTCCTCTAGATGATGGCCATTCCAAAATCTGCTGTCAAGTTCAGTTTCATTCATCCTATGTAGTTTTAGGCCAGCTCTTCTGTTTTACCTGTTGTTTATTCGTTCAGTTCTGTCTGAGTCTACTAACACCTTAGCTTCTTGTTTTTGACCCCTCCATTTTCTAGCTTTTGTTTCTGTGTATTACTTTGCTTTTTTATCCTGGCTAATTTTCTTTCACATGTATTATCCACCAGTTATTTCTGCTTGTAAATCATAAGTTTCCCATGAGTTGCAAGGTTCTGTTATTCAGATTTGCAACACCCCTGGCATCTTTTATTTTCCCTGTCCAGGCACACTTGTGTAGCCCTCAAATTGTGGGTAAATAATGAAAGTAAGAGGTTTATAAAGGCATGGCATCTCAATTTTAATGTCATTTGCCTCTGCTAGTTAAGTTTTATTGATGGTGGCCTGATATTGTAGGAATATAATAAATGCAATCAATTTTTTTTTTCTTTTTAAGTGTAAGAATGTGACATAAGCAAATATTGTTTTAGTTAATATAACATGGGTTGTAAATTGGCAGACGGTGTGGTATAGTGGTTAAGGCAATAGACTTCAAACTCTGAGGATGTGGGTTCAAATTCTGCTACTGACACTATGTGACCATGATTAGGTCACTTGACCTGCCTGTGCCTCATTTGGAAAAACAAATGAAATGCAACAAATTACATTTGAAAAGTCAGGCAAATAAATACATAATAATAGAGGTTATATTCTGACTGCATTGTTATAAGGCTCTGATGTTTCATGTACACAATGTGCACAATGGAGATTGTGTGGAAAGAGTACCTGCCTTCAAGTTTCTAGGTGTACACGTTGCAGAAGGTCTCTCCTTGTCCATAAACATCACAGTGACAGTCAAGAAGGCACAGCAGAGACTACTTCCTGAGGATCCTGTTGGGGGGGTGGAACTAAAAGGAGAAGCAGCTGATGTCCTTTTGCTGCTGCACCATGTAAAGTGTGCTGTCATGCTGCATTTCTACGTGGTATGCCAGCAGCTCATTGGCAAACAGGAGAGCCCTTCAGAGGATCATAAACTTTGCCCAGAAAATGATTGGCTGTACATTGGCCTCTTTGGAGGAACTCTTCAGCTCTCACTGGCTCAACAGAGTAGCCAACCTCATGAAAGACCCTTCCTACCCTTGACATCACACGGTTGAGATGCTGCCCTCTGGTAGGCAGTTCAGGTTCATCCAATCACAGGCAAACTATTTAAGAACCGGTTCTACCCCAGGGACATATATGAGAATGGAATACTACTAAACACTTCTAATAATTGACAATGACCAATATAACAGTTACTCTTGCACTACAAGTACATGTTTACATTCTTTGCAGGTTATACTGTATTATTATTATTTATCTATTTCTATTATTGCACTCAATTCCTATGTGCATTATACCTAAGTGCAATATTTAGTTATTCTATTGTGTTGTATTATAATTTATGTCTATTATATGTGAATGCACCTTAAGGTGTGCTGCAATTTCATTGTGCTAACTACAATGATGATAAATAAAGGAATCTCAAAAAGCAGTTGTATGCTGCTTCTACCAGCTCTTAACGGCTGGCGCTTTATTTAAATGTTGCATTTCAACTTTGCTTCATCAATATCATTGACATATACCACAGTGTAGTTTACAGATAATGGAGATGTTTGGTTTCTTCTTTCTCTTGGCAACCACACATTCTTGGCAATTGCAGTGCATATGAAATAATTAGCATTATATTAAATAGAATATTGAACCTATGATGAAATATTCAAACAGCTAAAAGGGTTACTACTTTGAGTAAAATTACCCAGTTGTTGTTTTGGGGATAACATGACGGCTAGCAGTGCTTTCCAACTCTAGAGTTCTGTATTTGAATCTCTAAGGCACTGCCTATGTGACATTTGTACATTTTCTCCATGCCTTCATGAGTTTTTCCTCCAGGGACTCTGGGTTTCAGTGAACATTCCAATGATATACAGCTTAGTACAATGTAATGAATGACTACTCTAACTTGGCATAGTATTGGTAACTGTGGGTGTATATACAAAGTGGTACCCCACCCAGAACTAGTTACCACTCTGTGACTAATACTTTTGGCATAGGGCATTAACTATCATGTAACCTTGAAGTGAGTTTATCAAATAGCTTTGTGAATCTTTGCTCTTCAAAACTCTTTGCTATGTTTTTGTGCTTTTGGTCATTTTCTGAGATGCATTTCAGACCTTCATTTAAACCTTCATCTTTATGAAATAAAAACCATAAAAAACTTAAAACATCTAGGACGCAATTTATGGCCATGAGTGTTCCCCTCCATTTTTCCATACTTCCTAGTATTAAAGGAATGCCCCACCTTTAGGGCTTTCGCTGACATTGATACAAAATACTAATACCCGTTTGGCCTACACCGATGTAAGGGACCCGGAAATGATTTGCTGGTGGGAGAAGTTAGAAAATGTATGGAATCTGAGGTCATTCTCCAGGATATGCCCAAGAATAGTCTGTTCATATATTGCTTGTAATCCATATGCAGACCGCAGTTTGTGAGACTCAAGGACTCTGATACGGATGTGAGCAACACTGGAACAGTCTTGTCATTTATTCTTCGCTCTGTACACCTCCAACTATAAATTTAATGCTAAGTCATGTCACTTGCAGAAATTCTCAGATGTGTCTGCACTTATGTGGTGTACTGATGAAGAGGAGACAGACCTTAGGAGTCAGGTGGAGAAGTTTGTCTCTTGGTGCAAAGAGAATTTGCAACTTAACATCAACAAAACCTAGGAACTGTTTATTGACTTTCACCACATCAAAGAAGCCTCTATGTCTGGTCACAGTTCAGGAACAGGATGAAGAGGTGGTCCACTCCTACAAGCACTTGGTGGTCCATGTTAACGATGGGTTAGATGGGTCTCTTAACACAGAGGGACTATATAAGAAAGGGCAGAGCAGGCTCATTAATGCTTAGGAGACTGCCTTCTTTTAATTTGGGAAGTGACATCCTCCACATCTTCTGTAACTCTTTGATAGCCAGTGTGATTTTATATGCTGTGGTGTGGTGGGCTGGTAACATCACTTCAAGATTGGCCCACTGAATCAACAAACTAATTTAAAAGGGCAAACTCGGACACTCTGTGGACCCCCTGGAGGTAGTAGCAAAGGAGAGAATTAAAACAAAACCGAATGCCATTATGAACAATGCTGCACATCCTCTCTCTGACAAACTAACACTGAGGTAATTGAGCCAACGAATTAAGCAGAAGTGTGTCAAGGAGCGCTAAGGGGGACTCCTTTATACCAATAGCAATAAGTCTACATAAAGGCTACCTGGGACTGCCAAGTCAGAGGTTTTCTGTCTTTTTAATTTTTTTTTGTATTTATGGTGTGTGTGTGCGCGTATGTGTGTGTGCATGTGTATATATAAAATGAAGGATGTTCATTAGATTTGTCATTCTTTAGTTTAGTACTCCGTTGAACAGGTGCTTTTATGAAGTGCATTTGTCTACAGGTTGTAAGGTTACTGACTAGACTAAAACAGAAGAACAAATAATCTAACATAAACACTCGGTGGGTGGGTGTGTGTATATAATATATAAAAAGCCAAATTTTATCATGGGAACAAATAATGATCTATTTAACTATGTGCACAGTAGTATAATTTACTTTGTCCTATTGCTTATCAAAACCTCGACAAGAGAACAACGTAAGCAAATGTTACTATTCATAGACATTTAGGAATATTTGTGTAAAAATAGCTGAAATTAATGCTAACATTGTGTACATTTGCTTCCTATTCATGTGATCTTTTAATCTTAAATCCAAAATGCCTATCAAAATGCCAAGAAGAGCTTTTTTTATCTCACCATCACAGCCATTGGATTTCCAAAGTTACTAAAAATTCTGTGTCTATCCATATTTCCCTTTAAATTATCCCAGGAATTAGTGGGCAGGCAGGAACTAACCATGGATGTTGCGACAGTTCATCGTCAGGCTAACTTATTCACTTATGGCTGGTTTACTGCTATTACATACGCTATCTCAGGGGTAGGCAACGTCGGTCCTGGAGTGCCACAGTATGTGCAGGTTTTTGTTCCAACCCAGTTCCTTAACGAGAACTCAATTATTGCTGATGAAGCACGTATTGCTTAAGTGACATTTTGATGCTTCATTTTAGTGGTCTCGCTTGTTAAGGTTCTCCAACCTTAATTGCTTATTTCAATCTTAAACTGCTGCATTCAGTGTTTTAATTGCTCCTTATTAGCAATAAGATGTAAAAGACAAAGCAGCCAGCAGTTCTCCAGCTAGCTTTTTTCCAATTACATCTGTGTGTGTTCATCATGCATGGTTTGATATAATAAAACACTTAATAGAAAAATGTGACAGACTGAAAATGATCTGTTTTAGGCTTCAAATCATTTGGATGATATCCTTGGAAAGGAAAAAAATCTACGATATAAAAGCCTTACATTGCACAGGCTAACAAGCCATAAAATTAAATAAGGTCTGAGATTGGCAATGATTGGTTTCTAATTAAGCAATTGGGTTGAATGAAAACCTGTAGCCACTGCGGCTCACCAGGACCGACATTGCCTACCCCTGTTTTAGATCTTATTACTAATAAGGAGCAATTAAAACACTGAATGCAGCAGTTTAAGATTGAAATAAGCAATTAAGGTTGGAGAACCTTAACAAGCGAGACCACTAAAATGAAGCATTAAAATGTCACTTAAGCAGTATGTGCTTCATCAGCAATAATTGAGTTCTCGTTAAGGAACTGGGTTGGAACAAAAACCTGCACATACTGTGGCACTCCAGGACCGACGTTGCCTACCCCTGCGCTATCTTACTAGGCATGCTCTGAATACTTACATAGTTTCTTTTCTCCAATAACAAGGAGAACAAAGTTAGTTGTAATGCTTTTATTACATTGTTTTAGTTATGCTGACTTCTGATGTCATTGTTCTGCTTTATATGTTAAGGTGATAAGATAATATATATAAATTTTTTTCTTTTACCAAACAGATATAAAAGAGAAAAAAGAAATCAAGCACCACTGTGCAATGCAGTAAACAGTATTTTTAACTGCAGTACATTGGTTCTTTACAATAGATGGTAGATAAAACTTGACATGGTGCTTATAAAGGTTTGATGCAACACGGTCCTCTCATACTGTAAGTAGGCCGGAAAAGGATTACACTGTGAACCCAGGCGAATCAATAAAGGTAGAATACAATAGTTACACTAAATAAATTTAAAATAAAATCAGTAATTTGAACTACACTATTTAAAAAGACAGGGTGTGTGTGTGGTTTTTTTTTTTTTTGTGCTTATATGTCAAACTTCTTTAAAACAACTTTAACAAATGTCTTAAATGAAAGAATCAAAAGTCAGGAAAATTAAAGAACTAACCATAATGGTGTGGCATATATGTGCTAAAATCTGTAAGCAATAACAATGAGGTTCCATTCCCAAAGAAATGGTGTTTTAAAAAAAAAAAAATGCTTTACTATATTAAAAAAGAAAGTATGTCAGTTCTTAAAATATGTTCTTTTACTCTAATCTCATAAATGGGTAATTAGCACCATAACCTCACTGTGCACAACTCAGTTTTAAGCACTTTAAAAAATGTTTCAATGTGAAATGCAATCTATCTACCCTTTTAATAAAATAAACAACACCTAAAAAAACAACAGAACGGTTTCCCTAGGATTGCATATTTTTTGATAGTGAAGTGTTGATTTCATGTGAAGGAAGCACTGGCCTCTTGCTCAACCCTGGAGTTAGCAGGTTTAAATAAATGGGTTTACATCAGGCTAAGCACTGCGCACTAAAATGACCCTGTCCTTCTCAAAGAAAACTTCGTACCACTGAGAGGAACATTAAATATGGCCAGCCCTGGACTGCTTTGAAAGGGATGGATAAGTTAGTTGTTTACAATTGCTTTGATACATTTCATGAAACATTCTTAACACTCTCACTACTTTTAAGTGAAATTTACACAACAGTTCATACAATAGGCAGAACATAATAGTTAATCAACAAAAAGACTGTGCTCACACCAAACATTTAAGTTGTATTATGTGGCAGATGGCTGGGTGCCACCCCCAGCCGGGACGCCCAGGAAGACAGGAGAAGGGTTCATGCCTCCTCCAGAACACGAGAGGGCGACTGCCCTGGTTCCATTAGGGGCCACGGGTGCAGGGCTTGGAAGCCCTGCCCTGTAGGGGCCCGTGGTCTCCGCCAGGGGACGCCCCCATGCCTGAAGAACCCGGAACCCCAACACTTCCGCCACACCAGGAAGTACTGGGGGGAAGAAGACTGGGAACACCCGGAGGGCTTCCGGGAACACAGCTGGCACTTCCGCCACACAGGGGAGTGTCGGGGATCACCTGGAGCCCATCCGGGCACTTATAAAAGGGGCTGCCTCCCTGCAAAGGAGGACAGGAGTCGGGTGAGGAGTGGACAAGGTTTGTGTGCAGGAGAGTGGAGGCAGCCTGAGAGCAGGCAGAGAGACTGAGAGAGGCCTGGACTTTGGGGGAGTTTGGTGCGAGAAGCACTGGGTTGTGCAGTTTATTGGACTGTATTATATAGTAAATAAACGTGTGGTGGACTGTACAATGGTGTCCATCTGTCTGTGTCCGGGCAGCTTATCACAATTACAAAAGTTAAAAAAAAAAAAAAAAAAAAAAAAAAAAAGAAAATAAATCCTTCAGTTAGTCCGTGTCACCGAAACAAAAAGTGCATTTAACATCACAACAAGCAAAATGTTTAGGCACATTGTTGAATGTCGGACAGGAGTGCAACAGTGTTAACAGTAACAACGTAATATCACAATCCTCTACATTGCCTGTACTGAACAATAAAGCATGTAGCCAAGTACAGTACATTTCATTAGACAAAAAAAAAAAAAAAACACACACATGCATGAATGTAAAACAATTTTACTGGAACACACTCAAGACAGTACAATGCAACAAACAGCCAAAAAGAAGAAATACACCCAGCATTGTATACACAACAGCAACTGAAAATCACAACATTGTACTTAACTAAATACCATGCAGAATTTAACAATGTTCATTGGAAATCTTCACTGGACCTCTTGTTGCTGATGTCTGTCTGGCCACTTATTTACATTCACTTCACACTTTATATTTTCTCCTGCAGTGCACCGTGAGAAAAAATCTTTTTGAGTGGCTCACCCACCCCCTACAAGATTCTGCTGTTAAGTCCTCCTTCTTCCATTGCACCTAGCAAGGACATTTGGTCATGAGGCCAATGATCATATACTTTCAATCTCCACGTTTGAAAGAACTCCTCGATTGGATCCAACAAAGGGGAATAGGGTGGGAGGAACACTATTTATATCCTTGAGTGAGTACTGAACCATTCATGGATGGCATTGGTTCTCTGGAAGCTGACGACGTCCCACACAATTATGAAATTTGGCAAGTCTTTTCTGACCAAACCTCTCTCATTTTCAGGAATGAGATCTGTACAGTTGTTGAGTGTTTTAAGGCCCAAGCATGGCTCTCTATGGGGGATCACACCATTCTCTGATATGGCAGCACACATTGTAAATTGCCTGTGACATCTACCATTGCTTGCTGACTTATTACATTACAAGTCTTCTGCTCTTGATCGAGTTAAAACACAAATACAAACTTGTGAGGGGTTTTCACTTGATTCTAGTTCCATGACAGTCTAAAACCAAGAATAATATAAAAAGATTAGTGGTGATGAAATCGTACAGTTATATTTAAAATTTATTGTTCCATATTCTGTATAACATTCACCTAATAGATACCATCATGAACGGTTTGTGTGTTTTATTTTTTTTTTATTTTATTTTTTTTTTTCTTCAGTGTTTTGAAAAGTTAATCAACTTTTTTTTTTTTTTTTTCTTTGGCCTTATTCTGGTTGCAGATTGGGTCAACAATCTTCATATCATACAACAAATAATCAAATTTTAGGTTAACACATACAAATATTGATTATACAGTGGAAATCCTGTTGGCATTTTGTCCAAATAGAGTAAATTTTAATTTTATATACTGTGAAAGCTCGAAGAACAGTTTTACATAAACAACATACTATGTGTTTGGGGTTAAAGTAAAGGAGGAAATGAACAGAAGGCAATACATGTAAAGCCATGCATGACAGTAGATGTGAAAAGGGCAAATAGAGCTTTGGGTAAGAGAGTGTAAATGAGGATGACGCAGGCCTCTCGACTTGAGGCATGTCTTCAGATGGACTTTCAGTGCTGAGATTGAGAGATTTACAGAAACGGGTGCAGAATTGAGAATGCAGTATTCTTCATTTCAGAATTATTTTAATAGACTACACTCTTTTTGTCATTACCTCACTGCACTTAACTTTTCAATTCATTTTTCAGAAGGGATAACATCTATATGCAATGTGTATGCTCTACCTGTATGAATGTTTGTTCTCCCTGGAGATTTAAACTTTGCCATATCTACTAAAGATGTGTAATGTATTTAGGTTTACAAATCTAAACTGACCTGTTGTGAGTTAGCATAGAGGTGTGCATGTGTGTTCTACGATAGGCAGATATAATGTTCAGGGTGGTCACAGGGGTTAGGGCTATGGATGCTGCTGTTTTTAATATATAGAAATAATTTGGATTAGAATATAAATAACAGGCTGGTCAAGCTTGCAGATGATGCCAAAATAGGTGGATTGGCAGATAATCTGGAATCCATTGAATCATTACAGAAGAACTTGGACAGCATGCAGGCTTGGGCAGATTTGTTGCAGATAAAATTTAATACAAGTAATGTAATTTATTACACCTAGGAAGTAATATGTTAGGTCAGAATACACAATAGAAAGTCTGAAAATTGATTTAGGAATCATCGGAACTATCGCATACTAGACCATGCTCAGAAGCCATTCAGAAGGCTAACAGAATGCTGGGTTATATAGCGCTCTGATGTGTAGAGTACAAGTCCAAGGAAGGTACGCTCAAGCTTATATAGCACTGGTGAGGCCTCATCTGGAGTACTGGGTGCAGTTTTGGTCTCCAGGCTAAAAAAGATAAAACAGTGCTGGAAAAAGGCCCAGAGAAGAGCCACTAGGCTCATTCCAGGACTACAAGGAATGAATTATGAGGAAAGACTAAAAAAGATGAGCTTTTTCATCATAATAAAGTGGAGATTAAGAGGTAACATGATTGAAGTGTTTAAATTATGAAAGCAACTAGTTCAGTGGATCAAAACTGTTACTTTGAAGTAAGCTCAACGAGAACACAGGGATACAGTTTGAAACTTCTTAAGGATAAATTTCACACAAACATTAGGATGTTTTTCTTTACAAAGCAAACCATAGGCACATGGAATTAGTTGCCAAGTAGTGTAGTAGAGAGTAGAACTTTAGGGAATTTCAAAAGTAGACGATGTTATTTTGGAAGGATTAAGTGAATCGGATTGGTGAGCTTTATTAATGCAGAATGTCCTGTTCTCTTCTAATGTTCTAATGCTGGTAGGTGCTTGCTCTATCCAAAGTTCCCTGGTTGAAGTCACCAGCATTCTAAAGTAAGAATGATTCATTAATTGGGAACAGAGTGCATAATTTCTGTTGCTGAGTTATAAACATTAACAAGGATGATGATATCTACCTGGGCAGTAACGTGGTTGAATTCTGTCAGCATTTCAATGTCTGGATTACATATAGTATTTTAGGTTTAATTATAATGTGCTCAGTTTTTTTTTATTACCATTATTATTTTTAACCATTGCTCATTGACATAAATCTCCAGCCCTCCTCCTGACTTTTCCACTCTCTGTCAGATGAAATTTGTCCAATATTAAACAGCATCTGAAAATAGAAGTTTATGTTAGTCCTCCAAAGTACTCAAAATGCCACAGTACCTGAACTCTGTGTGACTCACCATTTCATTCAGCTTATTTAAAGGTGGTCGTACGTTCCTCTTTTTATGGAAGTAGGCCAGTTCTAAAACCTTTCCACCTTACTTTTATTCTAACTCCTGATCTTCACCCTTTACTGTACATCCTTGGATGTAACAGAGCTTCTTAGATGGTTGTGATTGCAGTGCTACCAGCCAATTATAGGAGTGTTTAATATATCTCACAATATGTTATCAGAGACTCATACATTCAGATTCTTTTAGATGAAATGTAGCTTTCAGATCCTCTATGAGAGGATCACCTGGTGATAC
The DNA here is from genome assembly GCF_900747795.2 of Erpetoichthys calabaricus. Classification (NCBI taxonomy): domain Eukaryota; kingdom Metazoa; phylum Chordata; class Cladistia; order Polypteriformes; family Polypteridae; genus Erpetoichthys; species Erpetoichthys calabaricus. Next base: position 58,707,466 of record NC_041407.2, read on the forward strand.
CTGGTGAAGTTTGCAGCTTGTCCAAAAGGCGTTTGAGACCAAACTATGATTGAGTTTATGAAGAGAAGAGAAAAGGCATAAAGTATGTGTGAAAGGCCGTTACATGCCTGGATGTAGCCGGGATCATTGGAGTAGAGTCACATCGTGTAGTTTGAATCCCATAAAAGCTGGAAGTGACTTTACTCCATTGGGCCCTTGAGCAACACGCTTAACCTGCAATTGCTTTGTCCTGGGTATGATGTTAATCTGCATCCAACCCTGCAAGCAAGTCCTCCAATTTATGGGGAAAACTTGGGGGTTGGAAGCAGGATTAGCACTCCAGCTACAGTAAAAAAAAACAAAAAAACCTCACACTGTTTATTAGTGTGGTGCTGAGGTGTCGCCCACATCACTTGGGTCCCAATCCAGGTGGTTTGTCATGTGGTGACTGTGGCAATGCTCTATCAGCACATGCTCCCAACCTCTATCCACCAAGGGACAGCGCATATACTTTAACAATTGCCACCATATTTATATGGTCCAATCTAGAAATGTAATTGCTGCGACTGCTGTGTTTATGTGATGCTAATCAAAATGTTGCATAAATACAACAAACATAATGTTAATACAGTTGAACTTTGCCAAAATCAGTTATATTAGGAAATATTTAATAAAAAGGTATTACTGACCAAAAAACAAGGATCGAGAAAACAATATGCATGCAAAATGCTGTAAATACTACAAGTTTGTGCAAATATGTTTTGTGCAGTAGTTCTGGGTATAAGAACATAAATTTGACAAACGAGGAGACCACGTAGTCCATCTCGCTGGTTTGTTTAACAGTATCTCCCCCAAATAATTCTTAAAGGTTTTCAAGGCTCCTGTCTTTACTATATGTCTCAGTAGTTGGCTCCAAATTCCCACAACTCCTTGTGTAAAGAAGTACTTCCTGGAATCGATCTTCAATGCTCTTCCCCTTAATTTCCGCTAATGTACTGAAGTTCATGATTTACCCTTGCTTTGAAAGATTTCTGCAAGGAGAAGACATTCAAACCAGTCAACCAACTTGGAATATTCTGGATTTTATTTTTTGGTTTACAATATTGGGGTACCTTTGCCAACAGTGTTATATTATGTTTCCAGAGATGTTGTTATAAATCTGGGCCTGGTCACTATCTTTGTGGAGTTGACACACTTCTTTAGGCATTTTTGTTTCTTGTTATTTCAAAGGTGTGTATCATAGGTTAACTGGTGGCCTAACATTGTCCCTTAGCATGATTTGAGTTTCTCCTGCCATGGACTGGCATCTCAACCACAGCTGGCTCCTTCTTCACTCCCTATTGCTTCCAGGATAAGCTGCAGTTTCCCACAACACTAAATAGATAGATGGATTTTTTTTGAGTTTTTATTTTTATCCTGTACAGCCTGCCACATCAGTGTCATTACAATATCACCAAAGCATTTATGTAGGAGGCATTTCTTTAAAACAAGTTGCAGTTAATTATGTAAAGTACTTTTATGCTCAGGTGCAGTATACACGGATATTTATATTATTAATTGGATCATTTATTAGCTGCTGTCTCATACATATTTGTACTAACATAAAGATAAACAAATGAAATATGTGAATCCTGCATTTTCTAATTTCAGTATGGAGGACTCTTCAGTGATTAAGAACTGAGTTAAAACGAAAAGCAGCAGGTAGGCTAGGCACTTCATCAAGAGATAAAAAAGAAATGCTGCAGTGAATCCAGAAAGCCTGTAATTTTCCATCTATCACTTAATCTAATTTCTAACTTTCTTAATCTACTTCAAAGTCATAAAAAATCCGGACAAAACTTTGCATTAGTGGAACAAGGGAGCCTCTATCTGTATATCAGACAGACAGGCAAGCTTGTGGCAAATTCAGTTCATCTTTAGACTTGTATTCTGCCCCTACATCCATTTGCTGAATCTGCATAATGCAGAGTTTCAAAGAGCTGGTGCCTACCTGAGCAACAAGGCAGCAAGTAACCATAGATGGGGTGCCAGTCCATTTCAGGGCACATTCTTGCAGAAACCCATATTCATTCATTTGGATCCAGTTTGGAGTGGCTAATTAGTCAATCTTTCTCATTTTTGGAATGTAGAAAGAAAATCAGAGTACTTACTTAAAAAACGTGCAGAAACAGAAATAATGTTTAAAATTCACATTGCCAGGATAACAAAGTCCTGGCTCTGGAGCTGTGAGGTATCACTGCTGACCATTGCATCACAGTGTTTGTATTGTATTATAGTATAGTATATTATATTATATTATATTGCAATGTCTGTACTAACCATTTAAGACAGATTGAAATCTTAAGTGATCACCGTAGACCTCACCATTAACATTTGCAGTGCACCATGCAATGTGTGTGTTAAAAGTTGTGATGCACCATCTATTTGAATGACAAATCCAATCAGGTTAGATCAGGTCAGGTCAGGTTGGGGAGTATGTACTGGTACAGCACGTTTCCACACCCACCAAATGACAAAACCGCACGGGATCCCAGTTGGCAACCCCCCCAAGCAGACACACGGTCCAGTGCCACCCCTCTGGAAATGACTGTCTATCTGCCGCAGCCAGGTTTTACGTGGGTGTCCCCTTGGCCTGGTCCAGCTGCTCGGGTCTTCAACAATGAGAATCCTGCAAGCTGGATACAATACAATACAATTTATTTTTGTATAGCCCAAAATCACACAAGAAGTGCTGCAATGGGCTTTAACAGGCCCTGCCTCTTGACAGCCCCCCAGCCTTGACTTTTTCTAAGAAGACAAGGAAAAACTCCCAAAAAAAAAACCTTGTAGGGAAAAAATGGAAGAAACCTTGGGGAAAGGCATTTCAAAGAGAGACCCCTTTCCAGGTAGGTTGGGCGTGCAGCGGGTGTCAAAAAAGAAGGGGGGTCAATACAATACAATACAGTACAATACACAGAACAGAACAAATCCTCAATACAGTGTAAAAAGAAAAATTTTAGAAGTACGGAGCAGAATTTAACAGTAGATGATATCACATAATATGATTTGGATTTGTTAAGAGTCCTGGAGACCTCATCCATCAAGCTGCCTCCCCCATTTGGCCATTCCATGGCTGAAATGGCACTGGGCCAGCCAATCTGATGAAAGGACCCCTCTTTCCCACGATTCCTGTGATCCTCCATCAGGGATGACTTTAACTTAGGCAGGCAAAACAACTTGGCAGGTGGGCCGTGGCACCAAGTGCCACATTTGAGTACAGAGAAGAGAAACAGAATAAGTGAGAGTTAGTATTCAATTCTAACTATCATGTTACTTATGTTTTAGTGCTAATCACTAATAACAGAGATGCAGTCTGTACAGTTAATCAGCAGCTCTAGTCAGGATATGCTAAACTGAAGTAGTGAGTCTTCAGCTGGGATTTAAAAGCTGGATCACCCTCGGGGAATCGTACCACATGGCCATAGTGCCGTAACTAATGCTCCCTCACAATGCAGGTAATGTGCCTCATTCGGGACTCTGTGAGCAAAAGATCATTCAACACAAAGTCAAACTAGCGGTACCCACAGATTCTCTGAAGGGGCACAGTACCGAAGGAGTCCAGTCTTCGTCTCAGGTCACTGGTTAGCGTCCTTGTCTCCAAAACAATGTAGCAAAATAGGAAGCACCAGAACTCTAAAGACTTGGACCTTCGTCCTTTAGTAAAGGGCCACCACACACCCCTTTCCAGTGACCTCCTGAGCCCCCATGCTCTCCCAATCCGTCTACTGACTTCATAGGAAGAGTCACCAGAGACATGAATGTCACTGCCGAGGAAATTAACCCTATTGACGAGGTCGACATTCTCTATGCACAAGGACACACTGCTGATAGCTGTGCCCATACTTACTAAATGCAATGTGTTTTATTATTAAAAATGTTTATGATGGACTGCACCTTTTGGAATGACAGAGACACACAGACACTTATATTAAGTTGGATAATGTTCTTAAAACTTCTTAACCCAGCTGAGGGTAGTAGAGCCTATCCTGAAGCAGTGGGTGCAGGTAAGAGGCAGTATATATACATACACACACACACACACACACACACACACACGGGTTCATTTGGCATTGCCAATTAACCTACTTATTTATTTTGAGATGCACATTGAAAATGGAGAGAAGACATGGGTCAAATATGGGAACACTGCACAGACAACATCTTGGCAATGGTTTTAATCCATAGGCAGCACTTTTACCCACTGCACCACAGTGCCATCCTACTGTATATTACATTGACTTGAAATAATATCATTCAATTTACTTAATCCAACTGAGGTTTACTTTACAGGTGCCTAAAGTAAACCATAAGCAATGACTGGATACAGGAATTGAATCAAGAAAACTCCTCTAACTGCTGCTTCACCATGCTGTCCCCATTCTGTTATAGAGTGTATAAATCTGATTTTTATAACTTTCATAGAAGCAAGGTAACAGACGCACTCAAGGTCATATAGTTGGTCAGAGATGAAACTGGCAAACCCGAGATGCCACTAAGCGATGCTGACTTGACATCTAGTCTCTAGATTTGGTGCTTTTCTGTAAGGACTGTTATCCTTTGGCGCTTTATAGTTCTAGAGCTCTACCTCATATGCTTATATCTACCTTTTACAGTGGAGCACAGGGAGCTTAAATGGTTCATTGCATCAACAACCTTTGACTTAAGGGTCAGATATCTTCTCTTCCCTGTTAAACAATGATGAGTCTCACCAAAAATGTAAATAACTAAATAAAAATGGGAAAACCACATCACATATGTGGCTCAGACGTAGCAGCACCTGTGCACTGTGCTTATTTCACTTTATCTATTACCAGGTCATGCGTCTTTTGTCCTGTGCCGTTTTCCACATTTTTAAAATGCTGTTCATTTTTTTTTTTTTTTTGTTCAGGCCTGTAAAGGGCATTTTCTTGTTTTTAATACCAGAGCAAAAGCTGCGTACTTAAAACAGACCTATAATTCCTTATAAATATGAATTGCACAGGAATAAATCTATCATAAGATTTATCCAGTGGTTTCATTCTGCTCTTCCATGATGCTAACACTCGGCTCTTACTGAACAGGACCCGAGTCTTGTTTCTATGTTATCACCAAGCCTTGAAATTTCCACATCTTTTCTGTCATGTTGCTGATTCCATCTAATCCATCAAAATCACTGGAATCCAAAAAAAAAAACCCATGTGCTTTGTGTTACCGTGTAGCGCCTGTGACGACATTTCCCTGTCAGCACTTTGTGATTTGCTCACTGTTAGATATGTGAATGTGCTGCTGACGGGCAACTGTTAACCTTTCTGAGGAGACTTGGGGAGGCACCTGTTGTTTAATTTGAAATGGATTTTCATCTAGAACTCTGGTTTTACTGCTCATTGGGGTGATTAAAAATGCTCTCGTCCTTTTTGAGATTTAAATTGATGTGAAATGGAAATCCGGTCACTGAGACACCGCTCCGTGTGCAGCTCTCGCTCCTCTGAACAGTAGAATTAGCTCAGACTGCGTGCTTGCTGATGACCTTGTAACAGTGTCCTGTAATTGGGAAGCACACAATTTGGGGGAATGAGAAAAATGATTAAAGCCACCTCTCTCTGTGGTTCTGGTGGAAGCTAATTATTTTCTTGTTATAAACTCATGGGAAAAGCAAATGATGCTTGGAAAGTTCGAGGGGAAAATACAGAAATTGAAGTTTTTCTCATTTGCTTATATTGTGTCATCTTGGCTTAGCGGTTGAGAAAGATGGGCTTGAAACCTCGGGACCGTGGGTTCAAATTTCATTCTGGGCTCATAATTAAATTTGAATATGTACAGTATGTTGTGTTATTGTGAGTACTTTCTGAAAGGTGCTCTATGAAATTTGCATTGGGTGTTTAAAAATTTCTGGAGTCTTCCTGCAATTTGGTATTCAGCACTGTTCAGTCTTCTTTGCCAAGTTTTCAGCTTGGCTTTTCTTACACTTGGGCAATTCATATGCAACGTAAGATAATGTTTGCATGTGTGATTAAATCTGAAACAATGTTACAGCTCCCAAAGCAAAGGATCCATGACAACCAAGTGGTCCATATAGAGCTGACTTAAGCCAACTAATAATGATTTGGTAAGAGCACACATGGCCGACACGTGCAGCGAACAGTCTGGTGAGTCATGTAATCAGGAGTTTTCATTCATGGCTGCGGCTAAATCATCAGTAGCTGGCTATGGCAACTGCACCAGCCTCACAGTAATAGTAGATGTAGCCTACTAATGTCATCATCTTAAGGGCACTTGTCTGTAATTTAACAAAAACGTCAGAAGAGGCTGGGCTAGTGATCTTTAGTGAAGGACAATGTGAAGTGTGCAGTAGGATGGTTTTAATGGTGTAGTATATGCCAGATCAAAGCTGTAATCACAGGCAAAAAAGAGTGGCACAGAGAAGTGACCATACTTTCAGTGATAAAAGAATGACTGACATCTCATAAAGTGGAAGAAGAACATGCTAAGTCATGATCTTACGCACAACGCTCTAGTAGAAACTGTTCCAGGAGATCAAACGTGTCCACGGAGGCAGATGCACGCACAACACAGCACAGCCCAACATAGCCCCTTAGCTCTGGCTTTTTGTAAAGTAGCACTGTGCTGTGTTGTGAAGCATGGCTGACAGCACAAATATCTGATTAGTGTGCAGATCGGTACTAACTGACTGAAACAAGTAAATATGGAATACAGTGCTGTTTATTTGAAAACTTTTTATCCACAGAAGACTTGTGAAAATGGGCATGTGGTCAAGCAGCAATTAGACTTGACTAACCTTTCCTGGCCTAAGTTTCCAAAAAGAATCTAGAACATTCTGGCTTATTTAAAAGCATAAGTTATACAATGCTAGAGCAACACCATCGTCTGAGTTACCCCCCCCCCCCCCACCCCCTTTGTTTTATTTCCCCTCTTGCCCTCTGCTGCTATGTGGTTAGTATTGCTTAGTAAAAGATACAGATGAGAGGGGCTGGGGCAAATAATAAGGAAAAGGAAGGACTCTGTCAGTTCATGTAATGGAGGCACAGATGTGGTGGAATGTCAGTTTGGGACAAAATGTAGTTTTAATAGAAGTTCTTTTGTCCAATAGGTGTTAGAAAACAGGTTTGTTGTTTCTTGTATAGCCCCTGCTATCTATTGTGGTCTATAGGCTTCCACAGTCTTAAAAGAGAGGAGGAAACACATCGATGGACTATGTGCTGACATCAGTTTGTTGCTGAGCTATGCTGTGTGTGTGTGTGTGTGTTTCTCCTTAAAAAATGGTGTTTCTATCATTTTGGATTAATCTTTTAATGTTTTATTTGTAAAACCGCGTTCTATTTTTTTTCTATGACATTTTAGCTGCTTTTATACCTTTTAATGGAGCAAAGCTCTTGTGTGAGTAGTTAGCGTTCGGTTGCTATGCTTTCTAACTACTATCTAACTACAGTGCATGGGGGGTGGGGGGGGGGGTGGAGATTAGGGTGAAATTTGTGTGGATTTAATTCTTAATAGGAATATTCCCTCCACCGTGTAAAAGATAACAGATGAGTATAGAAGTTCATTTGATAGAAATGAGCCTTTAGCCAGCTATTATCAGATGAAGCTGGGAGACTGGAGGCATGTGAATGTTTTGCCAGTGTTGGAAAAGAGATCTCAGACGCCTAAAAATGGCTGGGGTTCCGGGAATGGCAAGCCCTGCTTAATAGCCATTGGTAAGGCTAGTTGTTGCTAAAAACAAAAAAAAACGTACAAAGTAGAGTTTTTGTTTGAAGCACCAAGAAGTGTCTACAGTTAATGCTGGCCAACAACAGGTGACCACTTCCTGCTTTTACTGGGCTTTTAAAAATGTTCATCTAGAAAGTGGAGACTTTTGCATTGTGGTGGATTAAAAAGGGTCAAGGGGTAAGTAACTGTGCAGCCTGTAGATCTGTCATCTAAAATCATTTGCCTTTAAAGTGTCAATTGACCCATACATCCAAAGCCTTTACATAGTGAGGTTCTACTCAAGTTAACGTGGAGCTTAAAACATTCTCCGAGAGATAAATAGTGCAGCCAGTACTAGGATGTGAGAGGCACTGTTAGTTGATGGCAATTTAGTTGTTCTCCAGTGGGGCTGATGTCCTTCCTACTGCCTGTTCTATCACTAGGTCTGTTTATTTCATACCTTGAATCGGATATCTTCACTCATCCCAACCTCTTATTGTATTTTAACTCTTTGAGGGCTGAATATTTATTTAAAAAAACATAGTTTCCGAAAAGCAATAGCTTCACACAGAAATCAACATAAAACATCTGTTGCTGCATGCTGTGGCTGCCACTTTGCCAAGAATGTGTGGCAGGCTTGCTACCAAGCTGTCTTTGTGTGGCTGGGACAAAGTTGCAGTGCATTGCAATGTGGTTTCTACCACTTATCATTATTAAGTGACAGTCCTCCCTGGCAAACATTGTCAGTACAACGATCAGATGGGGACCAATCAGCTGAAACTGGAACCTCACCCTCGTTTTCAATCACTTGTATCAAAATCGGTCTCCGACAAGTCATAGTCCAGTTCAGAGATAACAGACAAAACGTCGTCCACGGAATATTTTGCTTTACGCATTCGCTTTGATCTCTCACCAAATGTCAGTGCCATTTTTGCCGTTGTTTGCACCTTGCTACTCACGCTTCAGTCTTACTACTCAGATTCATTGGTTTGACCGAGATTTCCTAACTTTCCTTCAGGCAACGATAATCCAACTAAAACATATTAATAGTTGATTTTGTCACAGTTTACAATCGATTATCTTCGTCAACTCCTCCTTTTGACAAAAGTCGACATCAGCCCTGAAAGAGTTAATATTATCTAAAACTTTCATCTTTGATTCATTTGTCCAATTTTCAGGAGTAGTCATCAGTAAGAGGCAGTCTTATACACACACGCACACCCTTATACTGTATATGAAATGAGCACAACACATCTCAGCTGTAACCAAGATGGCTCACCAAAGCCTTTACTTCCTTAGACATTTGAGACAAATCTGTATGTCTTCATCTATGTTTACAGGTGCATTGTTAGTCCATAGTAAGTGTCTGTATAACTTCCTATCAAACTTAGTAAAGAAAGAAGAATCCTCTAACAGGACAAATCAGTAATCGGGAAGGAGAAAAGGTTGTTCATGGAATCTTTTAATTACTCCTCTGCAAAATGCCTTGGAGGGTGCATTCTTCAAAAGCAGTCTGTTACATTATGGTCAGAATGGTCAGAGAAACAAAGAATAGAGGTTAATTTTATAAACTATTGAATTTACATACAGTGTCAATCAATGCATACATTTTACTCTGGTTGGTTTGTTGGTTTACACCCAAATGATTTATATAAAATAGCCAGAATATAATAGACTTTTGTTATACCTTTTGAGATGAGCCACCACCCTTGAAATTTCTGCGCATATAACAACTGTCCATTCTAGTTTATAGGACATCTGCTGATTTCTTAGTCATCTCTTAAGTCATCCTTCAGTACATTTTGTATATTACATCAACCTTTCTTCTGGAACATTCTTTATTTACTTGACCATCTCAGTATTTTTCCTAAACCACTTCTCATATTTCAGTGTACATTTTGTTGTTCACTTAATCTTTATCTTATTTCTGACATTTATTAACCCTTTATGCAATTTCTTAAAGATGAATGATATATTATATTATGGGATATCCTGCAGGGATCACATAGTGAGAACATTGAGGAGGTTGTTGACTGCACTACTGACTACATCAACTTCTGTATGGACATTGTAGTTCCAGTAAGAACTGTACGCTGCTATGCTACCAACAAGCCATGGATTACAAGTGACATCAAGGGCCTTTTGAACCAAAAGAAAAGGGCCTTTAAAGAAGGTGATCAGCATGAGCTCAAGTGCGTGCAGAAGGAACTCTGAGTCCAGCTCAGGGCGGCGAAAGAGCAGTACAGGAGAAAGCTGGAGCAGAAGTTGCAGAACAACAGCATGAAGGAAGTGTGGGATGGGATGAAGATCATCACTGGCTGCAGCTCAAAGCGGGGTACCACCATCGAGAGAGACGTGAAGAGAGCAAACCAAATGAACATCTTCTTTAACAGGTTTGACCACCCTAACCCACTCTCACCTCGGAGTACTGCACTCTGTACACATCCTTCTGCTGATACCAACATAGGAGAGACATCCCCACCCACAATTACAGCAGCGCAAGTGAGCAGAGAGCTGAGGAAACTTCGTGCCAGCAAAGCAGCAGGTCCAGATGGAGTATCGCCACGACTGCTGAAGGTCTGTGCATCAGAGCTGGGGGGTCCTCTACAGCGCATCTTCAACCTGAGCCTGGAACAGGGGAAAGTCCCGAGGCTTTGGAAAACATCTTGCATCACCCCAGTCCCAAAGGTATCACGTCCTGGTGAGCTGAATGACTTCCGGCCTGTCGCTCTAACATCACATGTGATGAAGACCATGGAGCGGCTGCTGCTTCACCACCTGAGGCCACAGGTCCAACATGCCCTCGACCCTCTGCAGTTCGCATACCAGGAGAAGGTGGGAGCGGAAGATGCCATCATCTATATGCTACACCGATCCCTCTCCCACTTGGACAGAGGCAATGGCGCTGTAAGAATTATGTTTCTAGATTTCTCTAGCGCCTTCAACACCATCCAACCTCTGCTCCTTAGGGACAAGATGACAGAGATGGGAGTAGATTCATACCTAGTGGCATGGATCGTGGACTATCTTACAAACAGACCTCAGTATGTGCGTCTCGGGAATTGCAGATCTGACATTGTGGTCAGCAACACAGGAGCGCCGCAGGGGACTGTACTTTCTCCGGTCCTGTTCAGCCTATATACATCGGACTTCCAATATAACTCGGAGTCCTGCCACGTGCAAAAGTTTGCTGACGACACTGCTATCGTGGGCTGCATCAGGAATGGGCAGGAGGAGGAGTATAGAAACCTCATCAAGGACTTTGTTAAATGGTGCGACTTAAACCACCTACAACTGAACACCAGCAAAACCAAGGAACTGGTGGTGGATTTTAGGAGACCCAGGCCCCTCATGGACCCCGTGATCATCAGAGGTGACTGTGTGCAGAGAGTGCAGACCTATAAATACCTGGGAGTGCAGCTGGACGATAAATTGGACTGGACTGCCAATACCGATTCTCTGTGCAAGAAAGGACAGAGCCGCCTGTACTTCCTTAGAAGACTGGCATCCTTCAACATCTGCAGTAAGATGCTGCAGATGTTCTATCAGATGGTTGTGGCGAGTGCCCTCTTCTACGCAGTGGTGTGCTGGGGAGGCAGCATTAAGAAGAAGGATGCCTCACGCCTGGACAAACTGGTGAGGAAGGCAGGCTATATTGTTGGCATAGAGCTGGACGGTTTGACATCCGTAGCAGAGCAACGGGCACTCAGCAGGCTCCTATCAATTATGGATAATCCACTACATCCATTAAACAGTGTCATCTCCAGACAGAGGAGCAGTTTCAGCGACAGACTGCTGTCACTGTCCTGCTCCACTGACAGACTGAGAAGATCATTCCTCCCCCAAACTATGCGACTCTTCAATTCCACCAGAGGGGGTAAACGTTGAACATTATTCAAGTTATTGTCTGTTTTTTACCTGCATTTTTATATTACTCTTTAATTTAATATTTTTTGCTGCTGGAGTATGTGAATTTCCCCCTGGGATTAATAAAGTATCTATCTATCTATCTATCTATCTATCTATCTATCTATCTATCTATCTATCTACCTACCTACCTACCTACCTACCTACCTACCTACCTACCTACCTACCTACCTACCTACCTACCTACCTACCTACCTACCTACCTACCTACAATTGTTCTTCTACAAGCTCCAGGGTAATGCAGGCAGAATTTGAATATGTGAAAATTATCATATCAATATTTTTTAATTGTTTTGATGGTGTTTGCCATGGAAATTTTTTACAAGACAATTTAGCAAGAAAATTAGAACATGAAAAACAATTACATGCGTGGTAATATCCATCCATTTAATGTATCTACTTAAGCCAATGAGGATGTGGCTCCCTATGACTGTTTCTTGGTACTGTCAAACACAAGGCGGGAAATAAGCATGCGTGCGAATTCGCATCGACTTTAGGGCACTCTCAATAAAGTCGTAATGTACTGATTAATGGAAGGAATTTTAATAGTACATGAGGTAACATATGAATAGTTAATTCATACATTTTCTTTGCAATGCTGAACTTCCTGAAGACAGAAGATCATTAAAATATTTACATACTTGTATTGGAAAATTAACTACACACACAATTTTCAATGATTTGGTTTTGAAATTAATTTTTTGAATTAAAAAAAAAAATACAGTATAAAATAAAACGATTTCTTCACATTTGATAGATTTTGATACACATTTGTCTGTAAGCTTTGCACATGTTGATTTAGGCAGCTTATCCCATTCTTCTGTCAGATGCTCTCAAGCTCTGTTATGTTAGATGGGAAGCTTCTGTAAATGGTCATCTTCAAATATCTTCATGGATGTTCTATGGAGTTTAATTCTGGGTTTTGGTTGATCCATTCCAGTATTGTTTTGGCTGTGTGTCTCAGGTAATTTTTGGAGCTAAATGATGAACCGTTACCACAGTCTGAGGTTGTATGCACTCTGAAGCAGGTTTTCTTCATTTGCCTACTTTAATTCCATTTCAGACTTCTTGAGGTCAGTCACTGTGGTTCTGGGAACACTGAAAGCTTTGAAGTTAGTCTATCCTCTTGCCCTGATCTGTGCCTCACCAGAATTTGATCACAGAGGTCTATAGAGAGTTCTTTAGACATCATTGCTTGGTTTTTGTCCTGACATGCAGCGTCAATTGTGGAACCCAGGAGTAACACAGGAGTGTGCCTTTCTAAACAAAGTCCAATCAGTTCAATTTGGCACAAGTGGACTCCAATCAAGTTCTAGACACAATTCAAGGAGAATTAAAGAAAATGGGGATGCACCTGACCACAATTTAGAGTGGCACAGTAAAGGGTCTGAGTACTTTCAAATTTCAATTTTAAATTTTACTAGGGGGCTCTGCCCCCTTGCTCACTTTGCTTGCCAATCCCCGGGCTGCGGATCTGCCGCTCGCATATGGGGAAGCGGATGTACAATTTAAACAGATGGTTATTTTCATGGGAACTGGTACATATGCATAATAGAACTAACTATTTTACATTACATTGAGTAATTAACCATAGTAAAAAATTAGGAAAATGTAATAAATTGAAAGAAAATTGTTTCATGTTGCATTAGAGGTATTAGTTGCGTTATACATGTAAGTTTTCGTTCTGTTTGGATTTGAAATTAACACGCAAATACTTTTTAAACTTACACTTTTACTGTAAAACTTCAGTAAAAACAATTCAATATTGCATTGAATTTTGATTCCGTGTTTGGAGTTACATCGTGACAATGCAATGTATAACTGCCCATGAGTGAATATTGTTTCTTTCTCTCTAATAAATAATCCGACTTTTTTGAATGTTTGTCCCTGTGATTTGTTAATTGTTATAGCAAAAGCTGTTCTAATGGGAAACTGTAAACGTTTTAATACGAATGGCATATCAAGATCTCCTTTGGGGTCTGTTATCCGTGGAAGATGTACTACATTACCTTTCCTGTTGCCTGTTAAAATTTTACATATCAGAATTGTTCAATAGCATAGTCTGTTGATACACATTTAACCGATTTGTTGTGTAACCGTTTGACAATTTTTGCGTTAATTTGTTTGACTTCATCGTTTCTCGGTGCTAGGATTGCCCGTGTACTCATTCCTTCTGTTGATAACCCTTCCGGATGAAATTCTTCAATAAGATTTGGACATAATAAGTCTTCTTTTATTGGGAACTTAAAGTGAGGAAAATGTAAAAATGTATAAGAGCTGAGAGCGCAGGAACTGTGTCTGACAAAAGCATTCAGAAGAATGAGAGGCGAGAGGAAAAATCTCTTGGCAATAATTTCGTCTCAAGATTTAATTTTATAATAGAGAGAAATGTTTGCAAATTTTTCTAAAAACCTGTTTTCATTTTGTCATTGTGGGTTATTGTAAAATAGCACATTTATTCATTTAAAATTAAATCTACAACACAAAGTGTACGGAAAGAGAAGGGATCTGAATACTTTTTGAATCTGCTGTATTTGATATTTTTAGGGAAGTGTGTCCTTGTATATAAAAGAAGTCCCCTTTCATTGTACTTCTGACAGCATATACTTCAGCTGCTTACAAACTCTGTACTGAGTGAAAGCGACTTAGGACGTGTAGATTGGTAATAACATTCTCAAGGCTTTATTTTTCTAACCTGTAGTATATTTCCTTGATATAATTCCATTATATATGAGCAGCAGCAGTATAGTAAAAGGCAAGCTAAAGCATGATACAGTTAGAGTTGACCAGTTGAATTGTAAAAACAAAATTGACTAAATGAATCTAGCCTTACCTAACACAATTTGATTTGCTGGCACAAATAAATAGTGAAAACTGTTGTAAACCTGTAAATCTATCTCACTTGCAGTTTCCCACATATGATCAGAACTTAAATGTATGTGAATAATGATAGTATAGTCTTTCTAGACGCAGGAATAGGAATGCTGCAGCATTTTAACTGGAGACCATAGCATCCTGAAATTTGTGATCTATAATGATGTAAGGACAATTAAAAATGTACTCCAAGGCAACATAAAACTACAGCCAGTTAGTATGTGAATTTCCCCTTGGGGATTCATAAAGGATCTATCGATTAGGGATACAGAGTTCTCTATTTAGATCATTTTTGAAAGAATATAAACTTCTTTATATTATAATATAAAATCAGCTAATCACTATTCTTTGCTAGCATCAAGACATGAAGGCAGGGTTCCTTCATGACATACAAAATGCATACTAGCCAAAATTATATTGGATAGTCTTACAAATAATAGATACATAAATAGATAGTTAATGAACCAGCTTAATCCCTTTTTAGGGCTGTAGAAGTCTGACCACATTCGACTATCTTTGGGTGTAAGGGTGAAATTTTCCCTCATATACGTAATGGGGGGGGGGGGGGGGGGGGGGAGAAACAAATAAAAAAACAAAAAAACACAATGTTCCCTGATACCAATGAATAGCATTTAGTGACCTTTGCAGAAGTCATCTTCAGACTTGGTATAAGCCTTTCATGCTGTTCAGGAAATAAGGCCAGGAGTTAGCAAATCTGCTACTCTCCAGGACCATTTCACCACTTTGAAGTGGTGGCTTAACTGAGACATACTTCTCTTGATATTATATACTGTATTTAGTATAAGGCATGTGAATCCTCCATATGAACAAGTCATTTTACCACCATGTCAATATGCCTCACAGCACAGAGATGAATAACCTCTCTACTGATGTTTTATAAGTGTTATGAAGACCTAAAGAAGCATTTAAGTTCTTGTTACATAAAAGTAATAATAGATAAGCAATAGATGCGTTTTTGCAGTACATAAAGTGTTACATTTTGTAGTTTTCTCTTGGAAAGCAAATCTGAACCAATATGAAAAGATTACTTTTTTTTTAATTTATTTATTCTGTACATTGAATGTCTTGTTCAACATTTTCTTAGTGGAGTTGTTCTTTTTAAAAATCTTGCCATCTCTTTGTTAAACATTGGTTATAAATCAGTTTTATTGATATGATTTGTGTGTGTGTAAGTGTGGAAATAATTAACAGAGACAATATTTCTGTAAAACATGTTTGCTATTAATAACACATAATGATATATGCGTTTCTTTATGTCAGCAGTTCTGCTACTTAACATATCTTCCTGTGCCTCTGTTCTGGATTATAGGCATTATTAAACGGTATAAAGATTAGGGTGGTGCAGGACCTAAACTATTTACATTAAAAGAAACCTTCCAAAATCATCTCTGAACTTACTTTAAATGCAATGTACTGATTTTAAGAACTGGACTTATGCGGTCTTATTGCTTAGTTGTAAGTATAAACCTCACTGCCATGTTTAGATTTAACTCTATAGCGTGCGTAATAAGAGTGAACAATTAGAATAGTTAATTATGCTTGAAATGAATGAATTCAGTAGCTTTTTTTGTTGTTGCGGGTTTACAATTCACATAACAGAGTTTTTTTTTTTTTCTCTTATACATTAAAGGGAAGGAATTTACTCTTATTTACAGTTTGACCACAGTAAGCAGTAAATGACTACATGAAATTGTGTAGCTATGGCCTGGTTGTGATTTACCAGACAAAACACAAGTCACAATGTTGCAGAGGCATAATCTTCAAATGTGCAGTTTTGCAATAATAAATGAATCAGTTACTAATTGTCTGCATCTTTTTGAATTTTTGCAATGTTCATTTTTTTTTTCTTTTGAGTTTAATGGCATCATGTCTTCATTTAGTGCTGATGTGCTACCTGTGACTTTAACTCTAAAAAGGGGACAATGTGCATGTAAATTAGATACTTCAGAGGTTTTTACAAGACAAAATGTATTGAGGCTCTTAAGCAAATATATAATCAAAAGTTAATAAGGACATGATTGTACATGGTACAGTAAATCTAATGGAACAACAAGGCTACAGTTTCTAATTATTATTTATGAAACAAACACAAACTAATGTAATTAAACATACAAGCAGACATTTAATTCTAGGTGATGGATGTGTGTAACAGTCCAAGTTTCTGAATCCTTCACACTCCTTTATTATCTTGCATTCCTGAAAACACCAGAAGCTCTTCTGACCTGCTATTCCAATTTGTTCAGAGAAAATTAAACAAAGCCAAACCTTTCTGGACTCTCCAACAATGTAAAAATGTCTTCTCCACCAAACTAAAAATATACTTCCTTTTAAAGTTTATATGTATGTATAAAAACATAAGCAAATTTAAACAGTTTTCTAAAAATCAGTATTACTCAAAATAATTTTAGCAATCACCATAATGAACATCTTTCTTTCCATGTTTACATGTTTTGGCTGAATAAGGTAATGCAAGATAAATGTTGAGGTGTCGACCTCGTTGTCCCCATTTTAATTCAGTCCAAGAAAATATAACAAAAAGGGCTGCCATGTGCGGCTGTACAAGTCACAGAAAAAAGCAAAATAGGAGAGTCATCAGGCTAGAATATTGAAATTCTTTTCTCTCTCTTGCGGGTAGTGAGGAGCTCCATCCTTCGGTGCAGTATATTCACAACTGACCATCTCCTTCCTACAGCTGTGTGTTTTTATAGGCGGGGAATCTGAAGGGACAAGTTAATTGCTCTCACTGGGAGTCTTTTTTCGGTACTGTGGAGGGAGGAAAAGAGGAGAAGGATAGTGTAAGCTCCCTTTCTCGACCTGGGTGGTAGTACCTGAGCCCAGAGGGTGTTCCATAGACGCCCATGTGTGACAATGTATATCGTCACTTTTAATAAAACCATATTGACATATTGTAACATTGGCATCTAGTGGCAGCATGGACTCTTTTTGCTCTTTACATGGCTGTTTTAGGTTGCTTGCTATGCTTAAAAACTGCTCGTCTAGATATATGCGCCCATGACACTGGTGATGGAATACCAGCTCATACTATGAGTGACTCATCCCTGGCTAATGCAACTTGTCCCTCATAGTTATTTTTTCTATCCACCCTGGTCAACTTATCTTGTCATTGGACCGTCATTTAGAGACTTAAAAATAACTATTCTTTATTTAAGGATTCTGTTTCTTTTAATTATGTTTCTATCCTATTTAAGTGTACTGTATGCTATTTATTTTCGTGTACTATTTATGCATTATTTTTCTTTATCTGATTTTTTTTTTTCTTCATTTTGCATGTAAGTACTTCTTTGACATTTTGTAAAGCACTTTGTGTGCCATTGTTTGTATGAAAATGTGCTATAAAAATACATGTTTTTGTTACAAAACCCTCCCTTACAAAGTTGCTGTCACCAGTGACCCCTTCAGATTTCTTGAAATGGTGGGATGGTCTTTGTTTTTTTATCTGTGGTTGTGTGGGCACTGGCAAAAGCACAGAAATCTTGAGAGCTTTGTTTTCAGGTGGTGAGGCGGGGATATTGAGTGCTGTGCTGTCATGTGGCGCAGCAGGTGAGTTTAAAGTTATGATCCATTGGTTACAAGTGAGTAAGCAAACATCCTTGTCTGGAGCTGCAGATGTACTGGTATCTTGGCTGTTTTCCTTTACTGATATTGCATAAAACTATTCCAGGTCAGGATCTTGGCGTTAGGACTCTCTTTCCATTACTGTCCTGTAATGTTGCTGCGATTTGACTCATTCTATGTCTCTACAGTTTTACCACCCTCCCTGTTTCACACGCTTCACTAGCCTGCAACTCTTTTTCCCTCCAGCTCTATGAACCAAAAACTCCACTGGCATTCGTGTAACCACTGGACCTTAGCATATGGAGATGCAGTAGTAGAACTGCAGAGGCAGCAGTCTTTTGGCTGTTTTACTCCATGTACTGATGCTACAAATGGTAATCCAGATCATGAATCTCAGCAAAGCACATGGGAAAACCCACTTGGAGTTTACAAAAAGTCACCTAAAGGTCTCTCTGACTGTACGAATTAAGATTCCCTAGTCTGATGAAACCATGATTAATGTAATCTGTGGAGGGAACCAGGTACTTCCCATTACTGGCCCAATACTATTCCAACAATGAAGCAAGGTGGAGGCAACTTCATGCTGCGGGGTAGATAGATAGATAGATAGATAGATAGATAGATAGATAGATAGATACTTTATTAATCCCAAGGGGAAATTCACTATTTAAATTCCTAGGTTGTTGACTAGGCTGGATGCCTAGGCAGAGTTGAGGGAAATCTGAAAGAAGCAAAGTACAAAGCTATCCTTAATGAAAACTTGTTCAGAGCACTCTGGCCCTCAGACTGGACTGAAAATTTACCTTCCCGCAGTACAAAAACCCTAAGCACAGACCAAAAACAACACAGAATTGGCTTTAGGCCAGGGGTCGCCAGCTCCAGTTCTGGAGAACCACTGTGGCTGCGGGTTTTCATTCTAACCCTTCTGTTAATGAGTACCCTGCTTGTGCTGCTAATTAACGTCTTGTGAATTCATTTTAATTGAATTCTTCTTTGTTCCCCTGAATTTCTTCATCATTCCTCTGAATTGCTTCATTTCTTTCCTTGGCACCCACACAGAAATGAAATATGAAGTGAGTGAGCCAACAGAAGACCAACTAAGTCAGGGCCTCAAACTCCAACCAATTTCACTCCAACCAGCTGTTTAATGAGGTGCCAATTCTTGTCATTAATTAAACCAGTTCTTTAATTCTGTGGCTTGTTGCTGCACTTGTGGTGCATTAGCAGACATTTCCGAAATTGTCTTATCGAAGAGCTCTGTTAAAATGTTTTTGGGACCTGAGCAGATCAACATTCCCGAGACCTTCATCTTTCTTTATTTTCAGATATTGTATCATGGAAACCAGTTGTTTTTGCTCATTTTGTATCTCATTATTGTTTTGCTGCTAATTAAGGAAATAGAAACAATTAAGGGGGTCTGAGTCTTCAAGAGCAAGTCAATTAAAGTTAGTTCAAAAGAAGCTAATTAGCATCAAAAACGGGTCACTCATTAAGAAAAGGATTAGAATAAAAACCTGCAGCCACGGTGGTCCTCCAGGACTGGAGTTGGTGACCCATGCTTTAGGGCAATTCTTGGAATGGCCTTGAGTGGCCAAACCAGATACAGGACTCGGTCCCAATCGAAAATCTCAGGAGAGACCTGAAAATTGCTGTCTACTGATGGCCTACACTCAACTTCACAAAGCTTGAGATGATCTGCAAAGAAGGACAGAAAATCCCCAAAGCTAGGTATGCCAAGCTTGTCACATCAAAACCCAAGAAGATGCCAAGTTGTAATTTCTGCCCAAGAAATTTCAATGAAGTACCAAATAATGGGGCTGAATACTTGAGTCAATGTAATATTACAGGTTTTTAGTTTTTTTTTTTTTTAATTACTATGCACAATTTTCTGAAATCCAGTTTTTGTGTTACTTGTGAAAAAAGTGAAGGGGTCTGAAAACGTTCTGAATCCACTGTTTATATAAATAAATAAACAAATATATATTTAAATGTAAACAAATTATCTATACACACACACATAAACTTATGCACTTGTATATATTGCAATATCTTGCAATTGTTCCTACACGCAGCAGCTACTGAGTAGATTAGGTGAATAACAGTTGTGTGGAACTGGCTTAGATTTTACAGAGTAGATGAAAACGAGCAACCACAGTCCACTAGGGTCAGGCACCAGGAAACTGCACAAGAAGTCTTGTTGAGGAGTTCTCCCCTTCACTGCTGGTGGATGTTTGATAGAGCACCAAAAGAACAATTCAATGAACAGGCACAAGCGTGGCTTGGCACTGCTGTTTGACACAGACATGTTGCGTCCCCCTAAGTAGTGGCTGCAGGCTCCTCTTATAGTCTGTCCGAAAGTGCTGCAGGTGCTCGTTGACCTACTTCCGGGTGTGGCTGCACTCTCGCTGAGACGGGCTTGTTAAGCCATGCAGCTCTGTGCAGCTCCCCCGGCGGAGGCCACGGAGACCAACCAGGATGAGCTCCAGTGTTCCACAAAAGTGGCCCGATGCAACCCGGGGGGGCTGGCAACAAAGGTTCTGAGGGACGTAGCGTGGCTCCCATCGCTGCTCCCCCAGATACAGTGACAAGGGGCATCCCGGCCGGGCATGGGTCCCGGCCTTCTGCCACAATACATAAACAGACACATCTCTTGCCTTTAAACACTACTTTCAATAATATTAGAAGAAAAGAAAACAGAAATTAATACAATTACATTATTTTGGCATCACATTTTGTCATGTTTCACCAAAATTTTTAACACTAGTCTTCTCCGTTCTTCAAAAAAAAAAAAAAAACAGATAATAGTTGTATTTTATTTTCAAACATTTGCAGTACAACCAGCCTTTCACTGCAAAATGTATTAATCAAAAATAAATTAAAATGAGTCATTTTTTTGGGTTTCAGATCTCTCAAAATAGCTATCTGTTATTTTATTAAAACAGATTTCAAACCAATTAGATGACAAAGTAATTGTTTGTTTACTAGCAGTGTTTATTTCTGTTTAACATGTCCAGTCGGTCAAATTTCTACAGTGGTTTTCTCACAGATAATCTTATGTTATCACCTTACAGCTTGATGTGAGCAGAGCAGTGTTTATGTGAATTTCAAACACATTTGCTCAAGCATGGACAAGACAGTTGTTTATAGTGTGAAGTTCTCCACTGATTTTTGAAAGGAAAGGACCTTACAGAATATTTATTTTTTTTAAACTGTACTATGTATTGTCATGATGGTGTAGTGCATTGTGCTACCACCCACAATTTCAGTGTCCTCCTTTCTGGCTGTTGTCTGTGAATTTTGCACTTACCCTGCTTGTCTGCATGGGTTTTTCCTTGAACACCCCAAAAATGCATGTTAGGTTAGGCGGTAGGCCTCAGAGTTTGAATGTGTAGACAAGTGTGCCCTACAGTGGAGTGTCACCCTCTCCAAGGTTGGTTCCTTCCTGCTTTGCACACAACACTAGGCTGTGTCTCACCCCTCAACGCTGAACTTGATTTAAGCAGGTTTGAAGGTGGGTGTTTTTCAGAACTCGATGTGCAATGTAAAGGACTTTTAGTGGGAATACTTTGAAACTAATCCCAATACTCTCTTCTATAAGCAAAGCAATGGCCACCAACTCTGACAGAGCCAACATCTGAGCATGATGACAGAACGTACAATAGAATATCATTTCCCAGAAGTTTAAATATTCCTTTTCAATGACTGATGTGGAATTTGATCAGTGTTCAGTCGAATGTTTTGGAAATGCATTTAGTATCATGGCACAGTTTAATGTAAATATGAAGTCTTTCATGCTACTGTGTGGAAAACACCACTAAGAAGGATGAAAGTCAGTCATGCTCCTTCAAAGGAATTTTCTCAACTAAAATAAAAAAAAATACAATTCTTAAAATTACAATAAATCATGTCACAAGAGGAAAATCATTATCTAATCTCATTAGATTAGGTTAGAATAGATTTGATTAAACACATTTTATGACTCTCAAGGGGTAATTTAGATGCATACAGCAGCAGAAACATAAAAATAAAGATATGGACTCACCTGACAAATAATACAATCAATCAATGATTAAATAAATAAATAGGAAGTGGAGGATTGAGCCTGTGGCTACAAATGCTCTGGAATATCGCTTCCTGGAGTGAATGGAGGAGATTTTCATGATGGCATCCAGTTTAGCCACCATCCTCTTTTCCATGGCAGCTACCAGTGTGTCCAGGGTTAATCCTGTGATGAAGGCTTTACTGATAAGTTTCTTCAGGCATTGCGGGTCTTTTGATCTCAAGTTGTTTCCCCTGGAGATCACAGTATAAAACTATACACTGGCTACTACAGGCTGGTAAAACATCTCCAGCAGCTTGCTGCACATATTAAAGGACCTGAGTCTCCTCAGGAAGTACATCTGGTCTGGCCCCTCTTGTACAGTGCCACTGTGTTGTTAGATGAGTCCAATTTGCTGTTTATGTGACCCCCTCAGTACTTGCAATTCTACACCACCTTCACGTCCTCCCCCGAATGGTGACTGGTCTCACTGGAAAATTAGCATGCAGGAAGTCCACCACTAACTGTTATGTCTTTCTGATGCTGAGTTGCAGGTTGTTAGCCCTGCACCACAAGATCAGATCAAGTCTTCCATAATCCTCCAGTACCCCGACTCGTTTAATGCCGCCTATAATGGAGGAGTAATGTGAGAATTTCTATAGATGGCAAGCAGTGAAATAAATATAAATCTCCTTGTATTCAAAGAGATTGAACAGGTGTATTTTGGGTAAACCAATAGTTCATGCACACCCAAGTACCAGCACAAAAATTCCATCACCTGAAGAACAGTCCATCCATCCATCTACCCTTCTTCAAACCTGCTTTAGTCGGCCTAGTATCTTGCACAAGCCCACTCCATATGCATATTTAATCTCTACGTGTCACTATGCCTGTTCTCAACCAGTTCATCTTTCCCACCTATCTAAAGCAGACAACTGTACTTACGCATAAATTCACATAAAGGGGTAGTTACAAATGCAAGCAAGAAATGAAAGAAATGGTGCATCTTGCTGATGGCTGTACGGCTTATAATGAGATATACAAGCCTTTAATCTCTTGCTAGTCACCCTTGAGGTCGTTTTTTAAATCAGAGAAGACAACCACTTTAGCACCATTTGATGCTCAGAAGAGCTAATCAACATTTTTCGTTTCTGCACCACCAGCACTCTCAAGCATCGTTGATTAACTCTTTTAAATCTTTTCTAAAGTGTGGTTCAGCATAGTAGCCTGGAAGCACAATGCGAGTGTGCTAAATGTGCATTGCTGTCAGCAGCCGTGGAGAATGCCCGGCTCAGGAGGATTGCAAACATTTCACTTTGTAGGACAGTGACAGTTAAGGGATCTCGGCGGTAATATGAAACCTGTTTTCATTATTCTGTTAGCCTAATTTCTTCTCGCTAATTACTTGCACGGCACTGTTGCATTGACTTAGAAGACAGTTGCTTTATTACAGGAGAGAAGAAATGCACAGGGGTGTCTCCCAGGCACAGTACACAGTTGTTTTAAGTGGCTGATAGTAAAGTAAGGAACTTTACTTAGGTAAGCAGTTCACATTCACTGTGTTCACTTCACAATGGCCACTTTCACAGAGAAATGGAATTAAGATGTGGCCTAATATGTCATTTAAAAATATATACTTAAGTGTACATGTTGGAATTCACAATCCTTTGTCATTCACTTGAAGTTCAGAGTTGTTTTTGGTCAACATTGTTCTCAACCTAAACCTTAATGTAAAGAACATGCAATTTGCACGCATTTTTGTTGCACTTTTGGGACTGATAACAGATGGGTAGCATTTATAAATGTTAGAAAGCCATTGATTTAAGTATATCAGTATTTAATAATGTCATTTTGTACTTCCTCTTTCAGGTTCCTTGTGACTCTGAGTTGAAACTCTTCAAGAGTTTAAGATTTGCAGGATCAAAAGTGATCAAAAAAACTAAAACTACATAGCTGATGGTGTTATCACTATATTACACAAAGAAGTGGATTTATTCAATGTCAAACAATTTCATGGTATCAAAATATTCTTGAAATCAGCATTATATTAGCCCTTTATATCCTTGGAATGGGAAGTCAGACTGGAAGGGAGACAATCGTATCACCACTGTTAAATCCCTTAAGAAAGATTAAAAAAAAAAAAAGAAATGGAAAGACCATCTAATTCTCATGAAACATGAATATGTAAAGGTAAAACACAAAACAAACATAACTTTAAAATATCATTTGTGTGCATGTATTTGAAAACTTCACAAAATTGCCTAAAATATTTATATGAAAATATACAATTTTTTAAATTTATCACATTTTCCTTAAAAAAACAAACAAACAAACCCAACTTGACAGTGACATACTTATAAAGGATTTTACTTTAAAAAAAAAAAAAAAAAAAAAATTATATATTTTCCATATGTGGTGAAAATCGAGCCATCGTGTAAATGTTCATAACGAGAACAAATTAATTTTTGTTATAGTGTATAAATTAAGAGAATTTTTTGACTTGATTTTATTTGAATTTTCATCTAAAAGGCCAATATTTTGTGAGAAAGTATAGAATTACAATAGGAGCCATATACTGTAGTTGAGGATGAATGGATAGATAGATAGATACCATATATGCTCGTGTATAAGTTCTCCCGCGGATAAATTGGGGCTTGATTTTACCATTATAATTGCAGGTATTTTATAATGTCGGTTGTATAAGTTCAATGCAGAAAACATGCGCTATTGATCCAAAAGATTATGATATGCTAACGCCTACCTGAGAGAGTAACCACAGAGCACACTGCCCTTTTTTTTCTTCTATGTATTGTGCCTACTTGACCACACAGTAATACCAGAACTATTCCGAAGCAACGTTTGCACTGTGTTGTGTTTTTGTATCTGATACCCTCATACACCTTTATCATAAGAGTATCCCTTATTGATGATGGAGCATTCGATCAGAAGAAAATATGAAGCTGGATTTAAATTAAAAGTCGTTGACGTGGTGAAAGAAATTGGTAACTGTGCTGCTGCAACAAAATTCGATGTGTCTGAGAAACTGGTGTGAGATTGGAGGAATCAAGAAGATGTAAAAAAAAAAAAATAATAATAATAATAATTGATGTTTCGTTTTTTTGAATGGGCATATAAGTCGGGGTCTCATTTTATGATCGATTTTTTCCAGGCTTCAAGGCCCGACATATACATGAGTATATATGGTAAATAGATAGAATGAACTTTGTTTGTTCCCGGGGGAAATTTGGCTTTTTACAGAAGGTCTTTAAATAACTAAATACACAAATAGATAAATTATGTATGTATGTACATATGTTTGTGTGTTTCTGTGTTTGTGTGTGTGTGTGTGTGTGTGTGTATATATATATATATATATATATATATATATATATATATATATATATATATATATATATATATATATAAATAAAACTTGCAACGAGACATGATCTTTTGAAGAGAGTCAGAGAGACACTTTCACGTCCTGCGACACCATCAAGTCACATCATCCTGATATCCTTTGGAAGCAATTCACGCTGTATTTACAAACATTTTCAAACAAGATCACGGTCATCTAACCTCCCAGTTGTTGGCACGCCCTACTTACAACCATTTTCAAACAAGAACATGGTCATCTAACTGGTCAGTTACATTATTAATGTGTATCTAAAAGTCGAAGCTAATCATTTCTTCTTTATTAAATCTAATCAAGCAAAACTTAGAATGGAACATATGCAAGGTCTCACTGATCATGTTCAAAATTCAAATATCAATAGTTCAGAAAAATTTAAAATAGGTAAAGCAGTAATATTACCATCATCATATCAAAGTTGTCCAAGAGCATTGCAACAGTTATATCATGATGCAATGGCAATATCCAAACTATCAGTCGGCCAGATTTATTTATTACAATAACGTGCAATCCACAATGGACAGAAATCCGCAGATTCTTGAGAACAATGCCACCGGCTACATCACCTCTGGATATTCCCACTTTCGTAAGTAGATTGTTTTATCAGAAACAATTATTTTTATTGAATGAGCTTGAAACGGTGTTCGGTCAAATCAGAGCATACATTTACACGATCGAATTTCAGAAACGGGGTTTGCCTCAAATGTATTTATTGGTTACTTTGCAAAATAAATTATTAACTGCTGATGATGTAGATCACTTTGTCTGTGCTGAAATTCCAAACAGAGAAACCTATCCTGAATTATGGTACAAAGTCATTAAACACATGTCTCACAGACCTCATTTAAAAAAATCAGTATGTTTGGACTCAAAAGAAAAAAAGTGTTTAAAGAAATTTCCAAAAGCGTTCCTAAGGCTGGCTTTCCTGCTCATTGCTGAAGAGATAATCGTTACGAACAACACACTTATCACAGAAAGAAAGATGGTAAAATGTGTGATGCTCGATAATTCAATGATTGTACCATATAACTCATATTTGCTCAAATGATTTGATTGACATATTAATGTCGAGTATTGTGCATCAGTTATGAGTATTAAGTACATCTACAAGTATCTTCATAAAGGGCACAATAGATTATCGAAAGACCAGTCTCAGGACGAAGTACAAGCATATTTATATACTCTGTCAGTGCAATGGAAAGCGGGTGGCATTTAAAGGAATTGCCAATGCACGGTTGAAGCCATTCTGTTAAATTATTACTGAATCTTTCACCATGTCAGAATATGATTCAATTTAAAGAGGGCGAAGAATAGAAAAACAATTATTGGCTTTTTCTGAATGAAATAAAACAGACATATTGTAAATGCAAAAGCATGTACGTATGCACAAATTCCTCAACATTACACATGGCAGAAAGAAAAAAGGAGTGTGGCCTCCAAGAAAAATTAATTGCAAAAGTGTTACTCGATTAAATATTGTATCACCAAAAGATATCGAATGGTTTCATTTAAAATTATGTGAATCGAAAGGAGCAATGTCATATAAAGATGTTCTAACTATAGATGGAATTACGTATGGTACTATGCAAGAAGCGGGACAAGCAGCTGGGTTATGTAAATCGGACGACTATATGTTTGAATTGATGTCTGATGCCACTTCTGTAATGATGCCTGACAAATTAAGACACTTCTTCATGTACTTAATTATGATGGGTGAAGTTGATGCTTTACAATTATGGGAAGCGTTCAAAGGAACATTATCCAAAAAATCGAATGAACAAATGGCTCTTTCAATCATCATAGAAATGTTAGAAGCAGAAGATTTAACAATGCAGCAATTTGGACTTCCAGAAGAAATAGACGATTCAGAGGTAAAGAAAGAGATAACAGCAGATGAAAATTTAACAGTGGAAGACCATAAAAATTATATCAGAAAAGTTGTTTTTACTGAAGTTTTAAAGTAAAAGTGAACATAATGTATATGTATAATTCCCATGAAATAACAATCTCTTTAAATTGTATTTCCGGAGAAACAAACCCGGGGGTTGGTGAGCGAAGCGAGCAGGGGGCGATGCCCCCTAGTAATAATCTATAATAATCTTCTGATGTTTGGGTCACATACTTGTATAACAGAGAAGGAGGTGAGTTTTCAAAAAAATCACTATATACTACACTGTATAATTCTGAAGAGCTTGGTGACTTCAAGCGTGGTACTGTGATAGGATGCCACCTTTGCAATAAGACAGTTCATGAAATTCCACAGACAACTGTAAGAGGTATTATTGGAAAGTGGAAACATTTGGGAACAATAGCAACTCAGACAAGAAAGGGGAAGACCATGTAGTGTCGCAGAGCAGGGTCAACAACTGCTAAGGTGCACAGTGCGTAAAAGTCATCCATGCTCTGCTGATTCCATAGCTGAAGAGTTTGAAACGTCCACTGATATTAACTGTGTGGCAAGAGCTTCATGGAATGGGTTTCCATGGCCAAGCAGCTGCATGCAAGCCTCACATCACCAAATCCAATGGCAAGCATTTGACGAAGTAGTCTAAAGCACACTGCCACTGAACTGTGGAGCAGTGGAAACGTGTTCTCTGGAGTGAGAAATCATGCTTCTCTGTTTGGTGGTCAGATGGGAGAGTTTGCTATGCTTACAACTTTGTGGAAACAGTTTGGGGAAGGCCCTTTTATATTCCAGCATGACTGTGCCCCAATGTACAAAGCAAGGTCCACAAAGACATGGTTGGATGAGGTCTGTGTGGAAGAAGTTCATCAGCCCACACAGAGCCCTAGCCTCCACCCCATCGAACACCTTTGGAATGAACTGGAATGGAGATTGCTGGCCAGGCCTTCTCGTCCAACGTTGAATAAATATAAATAAATAAATAGTACAAGGGGAAACAAAGTTGTGTACACCTCATGAAATCCATTTAGGGCAAAACACATGTTGTGTAATATTTGTTCTATTTGACAGGTATTGTATGGCATGTCTATGATCTGCTTCTCGCAACTGAGAGGGCATGGTGGACTTTTACTGACTGGCCAACCAACCACAAGCATTATTTGGTATGTAACCACCCAGATAATTAGACTGTAATCAGACCTATGGATATATAATCTATATGTATAAAATCCCTATGTGCGTCCAGGTGTCCGTGTGTGGGTGTCTTCTGATGAAGTGCGCATGCGCGGGGCATGGTGCGACTTGCGATATTACTGTCAGAGAAAGAGGCGTTTTATGGAAATACAAACCAGTATTACTGCGTGAGGAAATTAAAGGTACACAATACAGTGACGCATATTACAGCCACATACAAGCCAGTATTACTGTCAGAGGAGATTAAAGGCATATTACCGACGCGCATGCCTGTATTACCGCCAGAGAAAATTAAAGGTATATTACGGACGTAGAAGCCAGCGGACGTACAAGACGGTATCCTTCAATAAGGGCGCGCACAGGCATCCTTCAATAAGGGCACGCACAAAAAGGCGATTGAGGTCGCCCTTTTGAGGCTCGCTTTTATGTGCGTGCCCTTATTGAACAGAGCCGTACAAGACAGTATTACTGTCACAGAAAATTAGACACACAATACACGGCGGCAGCCCACGAAGAACGGTCAGCTCAGCAAGTAAACATCAACAAAAGAAAGGCTGAAAGAAAGAAAAATACGACCAACAAAAAGAATGAGGTCAAAGTCCCTTGCCATTTAATATAGACTGTTCCTACTAATGTTTATGCACTACTGTTCTAGCGCCTGTTATTGTAACGGGCTAAATGACTAGTATAATATAATATATACACACACAGTGGTAGTTGTGTAGTGGTTGAGTGGGAGTTAAAATGTTTAGGAGTGCAGGCCAAAAAAAGATTCAGAAATTAAAAATACAGATAAAAGTAATGCTTAACAAAGTAGCATATTCATCTTATATTTTTACAAATGGTAGCATATAGGTGCATGGAGCAAAACTATAAAGTACACTCAACAAGTAGTGTATTTGCTACTACAAAGTGATCACTTATTAGGTTTCTTTATATTTGTTGCAAGCATGACTAAAGAAAGGTTCAAAACCTTTTACATTGCCCAAGGAGTCAGTCATACCTTATTTACACCACTAATGGCACATTCACTGTGAGAAGCACAGACATTCAGGGGGTGTTCATAGTAGAGCCACTGGTCATCTGCATCAAAAGGAGCCAGTTGAGGTGGTTCGAGCATCTGATAAAGGATGCCCTCTGGACGCAGCCCTGGAAAGGAGTTTCAGGCATAGCCAAGCAGGAGGAGATCCTGGCTGGCCTAGAAACCCCTCTGTATCCCCTTGGAGGAGGTGGCAGGGAAAAGGGACATCTGGGCATCTTTACTTAGATTGTTGCCCCTGCTACCTGGACCTGGATAAGCGGCAGAAAATGGATGGATGAATGTATATTTAACTAGTCATTAAAAGTGACACCATTTAAATCCTATCACTTGTGGTGCCACATTCAAAAGTACTGTGGCCACACTCCCCGAAGTTGCTCTGGCACCTTTGGGGATACATCTGACAGCATTATTTCACACTTCACAACAGATAAATCTGTCCTATTCATTCCTTTTATGAGTGACATTTAACCCCTTTATGAGTTGCCTGTCTTCCCGACAGAGCAAATATTTCAGGTTTATTAGCCCCTAACGAAGCCCATGGCAGTTTTTGTTGCTCCTCTTTATACACTATGCACGTATTTATACCACTTCTTGGAATGCACATATCTAGCATTGTGTTTGTATATAAAGACACTATACCAAAATATGATTTTGATTTAATTCATTGGAGTAGACTTGGAGCACTTTCAGCCCAAATATTTTCAGGAATTAAAATGTTGTTGCTGACCTTTCAGGTGTGAAGTTAAAGCTGTTTGGTTTGCTTTGGTGGTATGGCAAGCAAATGAAATGCAGCAATAAGATGAAACCATAGCATTTTTCTAAGTATCCATCCAAAGCCCAAGCCATTTATTCCAAGTCATATCTCTAAGGATGAAGCCTATTGCAGAATCACTGGGGGTGCCAGCCATATTATCTGTTATGTCATAAAATCGACAAAACTATTTTAGAATTCTATAAAAAGCAAAGTGGAAAGTCAACAGAAATGAAATGCTGCAGTCCTCCAGAACAGCCTTAATGTTCAGTTTTAAAATCATTTTAAAAAGATGGCATCAGTAGATATACTAAGATGATTAACAAAACCAGGCTGGTTTAATCCTCCTATTTTTATACCTGCTTAGTTTCAGCATCAAACCCAGCACAGTCCTCGATTGTCAAATCCTGTGCCTTGGCTTTCCCTTGATTTCTCCCTCCAAATGCAGCAACTGGCTGTGCAAAGCCTCAGTGCTTCTCCCTTCTTTTCAGATGGCTGCCTGTTGTACGTTCTGTAACTACACCTTGAAAGCGGCTGGCAGTTAATGGTTTGTATGTTGTAAGGATCAGACGAAATGGCCAATTGCTTGGAAATAGCGAACACTCTGCAAATGAGGCACAGGCTTTCGACATCATTTCCGCACGCTTTCCAAAAGCCTGCCTTGCATGAATTCATTTTGACTGGCTTAGGTGGGCTCAGGTGTCAGGCGGCAGTTAGATATGGACTGCTGACCCAAAATACAGCTCTCTTATTTAATACCTCCATCTGTATTCACCTCTGTCATTTACTTGGCTCTGACTGGATACATTTGTTTATGTTAAGCTGTTGAGTTCATGTGTTTCATGAAAGAAATAAGTAACATAAATAAATATTTTCCCTGAAAATTTAAAAAGAATCAGAAAATGCAAGTCAGCACTTGAATAATAAAACCTATAACTCATTTGGCTTTAATCCAGGGGCTACTGCTTTCACAAAACGGACTCATAACCGCCTCCGTTTGCTTTATTGCTCGAGCAGCAACAGATAATGTGTCATTAGGGAACCTTCCTGATAACTATCTAATGAATGGAAAGAGCGATGCTTGCTGCGATCACTCGGCTGCACGGGGAGACAGGCAGGTAGCATGGGCTCAGTGGATTCAGTTTGTTGCTATAGCAACCTTAATGCCCTTATATACTGTAGTTTGATCAGTGTATCATTTTAGATAAGTATAATACTAAAAAAAAAAAATCAAAATAAAGTGCATCAACTTGAGCTAGTTCTTTGACCAATTATGAGTCTGGTCTTGAACGTATCTTCAATCCATCAGTCCATTATCTGTACCCACGTTTCCTAGGTCAGTGTCATTGGCTGAACACATACAGTATGTATATTTAAAAAAATCTTGCATGCTATTCCAAGACCATTTCATTCTTCCATAATGTAGAAGAAAATATTGAAATCAAAGCTCATTGTTTGTTGTTTCTTCACATTTTCTTAAAGGCCGTCTATCGTTTTTTGATGCAATGCCAAAACAAGTTAGTGCATATGTTACTCTCAAGGTGTATAACCTGTCATTATATGAAATCTTTCTTTTTTTTTTAATAAGATAATGGATAGCGTGTGGCTTTTCACTGCATGAGGTTTATGTATTCTCCCAGGGTCAGTGTGGATCTGTTTCTCCAGGATCTCTGATTTGTGACCAATTGGGGAAGTTTGGGTATCTGAAACAGAGGCCCCACAGACACCTCTCTGGGATGATTATATCTCTCAGATGGCCAAGGGACGCATTGAGATCCCACAGGATGAGTTGGCAAATATAGCTGGGGAAAGAGACAAATGGTCCTGATAGTTAAGACTGTTTCTCCGGCAACCTGGGTTGGGATAAGCGGTGGAAAGTGAAAAATGAAAACTCTTGGTTTCCTCTCGCATGTCCAAAGGCTGGCTGGTTTCACTGCAAAAAATGAATATGAAAAAAACTTTAAATGGGAGTTGTTTTGCTTTTATTTACAAAAAAATTCTGCCCATGAGGTAAGCAAAATTTACTTGACAAAAATTACTTAAAGTAAGCTAAATAATCATAAATTAAAAATTTTGACAAGTCAATAATTCTTACAGTAAAGAAAACAACATTTAGTGTCAGGATACAAATACTTTTCACTTGCTTAGATTTCAAATTTTGCAGTATAGATTGATTGTTATTTCTAAATTGATCCCTGTGTGAATGAGGGTGTGTGTGTGAATTGACCCTGTGATGGACTGGTACCCCATACCAAGTGATGCTGGGATAGGATACAGCCCCATGTGACCCTGACTTGGAATGGTCTAACAATGTTATGTTATATTTAAAACTATGTGATTTTCAGCAGCTAAAAGCCATTTCACAAGTTTTCCAGTTTCATTTATATGTTCTTGGCAAGATAGAAGTAGTCGAGTAATGTGACATGCCCAACAAGTCACTCCAACTAGTCCATTATTTTCCGTGACAAAATCAAACAAAACTTTAGTTGAAAGGGTGGACTTGTGTGCATAAGAGCTGAAAACCAATGAATGCTCATCCAAATGTACAATGCATATAATGTGGTGATGAGGGATAAATGTGTGTTGTTTGGATCTCACAAACAGAAGAGGAGTTCATCTATGTTTTATAATATTAATAATACATTTTATATGTACAAGGTACCTTTCTGAGAACTCAAGGACACCGAACAAACAAATAAATAAATAAAAGACACAATATAAACAACTTGAAACATCGGAAAATATAAAAAAATAAAACCAAACAATGCCAGTGTAATCATAAAGAAAAAGCCATTTTAAACAGATGCGTTTTAAGTTTACATTTGAAGGATGAAAATGATTTGGTATTTCTAAGCTCAGTAGGTAATGAATTCCAGAGCTTGGGAGCAGAACGGCTGAATGCTCTGCTCCCCATGGCAGTTAGATGGGTGAGAGGGATGGACAGATGGATGGAGGAAGAAGATCTAAGGTTAAGGGAGGGTATGGCAACATGGAGAAGGTTGGACAGGTATGGAGGGACAAGGTTATGAATGGCCTTAAATGTTAATAGCAGAATTTTAAAATCAATTTGAGACTTAATCGGGAGCCAATGAAGCTGCTGCAAGACTGGAGTAATATGGTGAATAGATGTGGTTCGAGTAATGATGCGTGCTGCAGAATTCTGGACTAGCTGAAGCTTTTGGAGAGATTTATTAGAGAGATCAAAGAGGAGTGAATTGCAATAATCCAGGCGAGAAGTAACAAGACTGTGAACAAGAATGGCAGTGGTATGGGGAGTGAGGGAAGGGGCGGATGCGATTAATATTACAAAGGTGGAAGTAAGTAGACCGGGCGGTGTTATTAATGTGAGATTGGAAAGATAGAGTACTGTTGAGGATGACACCCAGACTCTTGACCTGAGGTGAAGGGGAAACAACGGAGTTATCAATAACAAGAGAAAGATTATTGGCTTTGGATAATGATGATTTTGAGCCAATGAGGAAAACCTCAGTTTTGTCACTGTTTAAGAAAATTAGAAGAAAACTAGGATTTAATTTCAGCAATTCAGTCGACAAGCGAAGGTGGAAAGGAAGAGGTGGGTTTACTAGCAAGGTAGAGCTGGGTGTCATCAGCATAACAGTGAAAATTTAATGTTATATTTATGAAAAATATTGCCAAGGGGAAGAAGGTAAATAATAAAAAGAAGAGGCCCCAGGACAGAGCCCTGGGGCACACCTGAAGTAACAGTGGTGGGTTGGGATGTGAAGGTTTTAAGCTGAATGAACTGAGTGCGGCCTGAAAGGTAGGATCTAAACCAATCTAGTGGATTGTGGGTAATCCCAATCAAAGATAATCTATTAAGGAGAGTGGTATGACAAATAGTATCAAAGGTCGCACTCAGATCAAGGAGGATGAGAATAGTAATTAGACCGGAGTCAGCAGCCATTAGAAGGTCATTGGTAATTTTAACAAGTGCTGTTTCTGTACTGTGAAGGGGGCGAAAACCAGACTGGAACATATAGATTATTATGAGATAAGTGGGAGTGAAGTTGTATAGCTACTATTTTTTCAAGAATTTTAGAGATACTGTAAAGGGCAAATTAGAAATAGGGTGAAAATTATTAACGTTAGTAGGATCAGCACCAGGTTTTTTCAGTATAGGGGTTATTGCAGCAGTTTTAAAAGATGAGGGAATAATACCAGTAGTAAGAGAAGAGTGAATTATGGCAAAAATGAGAGGGACC
The DNA here is from genome assembly GCF_900747795.2 of Erpetoichthys calabaricus. Classification (NCBI taxonomy): domain Eukaryota; kingdom Metazoa; phylum Chordata; class Cladistia; order Polypteriformes; family Polypteridae; genus Erpetoichthys; species Erpetoichthys calabaricus. The sequence goes on from NC_041407.2 coordinate 58,742,129, forward strand.
AAAGAGGGGAGGCAGGCTTTTACCAGAACTGTAGGGAGGTGGTCCAGCTGACAAGTGGATGACTTAGATTTGCAGATGAGATCTGATATTTCTGAGGAAGTGGGAAGCTGGAAAGAAGAAAAAGAGTGAAGAGGTGAGTGTAGTTCAATGGAAGCACAGAGAGAATCTGGACCGAGGTGCTGATGTATCCTCTGGATTTTCTCATTAAAAAGGACATAAGAGAATTACAGAAAGCAGTTGAGTAAAGGTGAGATGGTAAAGAGTCTGGAGGTTGCGTAACATTGTTAAGTAATGAAAACAAAGACTTGGTTTTACCTGTATTACAAGTAATTAACTGAGTGTAACAGTTAGATTTGGTTTGGGCTATACAATCCTTGTAATAGAGTACATAATTTTTATGCATCTCTTTGTGGACAAAGAGTCCAGATTTTTTATTTAACCTTTCAAGTTGCCTGCCTTTAGCTTTCAGAAGCCGAAGTTTAGGTGTAAACCAGGGGGCAGAAAATGAAAGAAACAGATCTGGTTTTTAATGGAGCAAGAGAATTAAGAATACCATTGAGACAAGTGTTATAATATGAGACCAATTCTACGGGAGTGGATAAATTATAAAAGTCCATTTGGGAATCAATTCTAGAAGACAGAGAATTCAAGTTAATATTCTTAATATTACGAAAAGATATGAGACAGGGGAGTGTAGTAATAGAAAAAGTAAGTTTAGCATTGAATGAAAAGAGAAAATGATCGGTTATAGTGAGTTCATCTGCTGTAAGATCAAAAGGAACAACACCAAAGCAGCAGATCAGGTCCAGATATGTCCTTTACAATGGGTAGGTACATCAGTGTGCTGCTGGTATCCAAAACTCTCCAGGCAAGATAAAAAGTCCTTAGTGAGAGGGATATTGATATTGTCCAGGTGTATAATAAAATCCCCCCAGCAGAATTATATTTGAAGTATCCATCCATCCATCCTCTTCCGCTTATCCGAGGTCGGGTCGCGGGGGCAGCAGCTTGAGCAGAGATGCCCAGACTTCCCTCTCCCCGGCCACTTCTTCTAGCTCTTCCGGGGGAATCCCAAGGCGTTCCCAGGCCAGCCGGGAGACACAGTCCCTCCAGCGTGTCCTGGGTCTTCCCCGGGGCCTCCTTCTGGTTGGACGTGCCCGGAACACCTCACCAGGGAGGCGTCCAGGAGGCATCCTGATCAGATGCCCGAGCCACCTCATCTGACTCCTCTCGATGCAGAGGAGCAGCGGCTCTACTCTGAGCCCCTCCCGGATGACTGAGCCTCTCACCCTATCTTTAAGGGAGAGCCCAGACACCCTGCAGAGAAAACTCATTTCAGCCGCTTGTATCCACGATCTTGCTCTTTCGGTCACTACCCAAAGCTCGTGGCCATAGGTGAGGGTAGGAACATAGATCGACTGGTAAATCGACAGCCTCGCCTTTTGGCTCAGCTCTCTCTTCACCACGACGGACTGTTGTAGAGCCCGCATTACTGCGGATGCCGCACTGATCCATCTGTCGTCCTCCTGCTCCTTTCTTCTCTCACTTGTGAACAAGACCCCAAGATGCTTGAACTCCTCCACTTGAGGCAGTAATGTGTTCCCAACCCGGAGAGAGCATTCCACCCTTGTGACATACACCATGACTAAAAGACATGTAATATGACCGCCTTTAGGTGTAGAATGTTTCAGTGATTATATGCTTTAATTCTGTTATCACAATAATAGCCTAATTGTTGTAATAATAATTCTTCTTTACATTTATATAGTGCTTTTCTCACTACTCAAAGCGCTCTCCACACAGGGAGGACCTGGGAAGCGAACCCACAATCTCCTACAATCGACACCAGTTTAGGGGAACTTGCTTAAAAATCAAAAGACTTTGTGGCATGCTCATAAGTGTACTGCTGCTGCACAGCTCCAGGTAAACCGCTTCAGATCCTGGGACCATTCACTAACTCTGTGGAGTTTGCAATTGCTCCTCATGTCCATACAAGTTTATCTTCCACATCCCAGGTGGGTTCAGATTAATTTAACTGGAGACAATAAAGTACCCCAGATTATGTAATTGTATCCTGCAATGCAGATGCTGTGAGGACTGGCTTTGTTCCCAACAACCCTGAGTTGGACAGCACGGCTATCCATGAATGAAGGAATAGTTATTTTATGAAATATTTGAAAGTTAGCTGCTTTGGAATAGCCATTAAATCAAATAAATCCTTATTCTCTGAAGTAACAATTTAAAGCATTGTCTAGTATTTAAATTTTGTTTCCTACTACAGGGAGATTCACTCAAAAGAGACCCCGAATATTCTGTAATAACTCTCGCTAGGACAAAGCAATCTGAACGAAACAATATGCAATGTGCTCCTCAGTATATGGACCTTCGAACAAGCTGGGATGCCCCTGTGTTGGAATGATGAGGTAGGCGCCAGACAGCTGTCATGACATTTAACCTCTGTTTGCAACTTCTGGGTGCCTACCGCCCGTACCCTTCACTCAGTCACTCAACTTCTCATCAGGATGGTGGTATACAGTATTGAGCAGTGCATCTTCATGGTGTGAACCTATTGGGTCACCAATTAATTTAAGCTATGTAAGAATCAACTAGATAATCATGAGTTAACGGAAGGTTACTTCCAGCAAGATGGAGCAACATGTCACACATCGGCAAGGAGCATGGCAGAAACTGAGTCGTCCTTCAGCAACAGGGTCATTTCAAAGGGGCTCTGACCACCATGGTCTCCTGATCTGACACCACCCGACTTCTTCCTTTGGGGTATGCTCAAAGGAAAAGTCTATTGAAACAAGCCTCACACCATGGAAGATTTGAAGAAAAACATCCAACGTGAAATCAATGCTATTCCCGCCCGAGATGCTTGCTGATAACATTCAGGAAAATGGAGCGCCGCGTCAAAATGTGTCTGGCAGAAAATGGAAACCACTTCCAGCATCACATGTTATATCAATTACACATGTGTCAAGGTATATAGCGTATTATTTTGGTTCAGATTCTTTCATCCTAACGGGAGTTACAACTGAATTTTCAGGGCCTTTTTCAAGTGAATCTCCCTATATAACTGAAACACATTGTTGATATATACATAACTTAGTTATTCTGTGAAAAAGTCACAAAATACACAAATCATTCTAGCCTTCGTAATAGTCATGCAAAGTTTGATAGAAATTCTTGACTTCTCCCAAGCTATGTAACTTTATGTTTTATAACAGCTGTTTTGGTATACGATATAAATTTAGAGGCATGAACAGAGGCATTTACTGCACAAAATTTAATACATTTATAGTAGGGTCTGTGTTTGGATCGGATCTCTTGCATTGCAGTTTTCTTGTTTTCTTCAGTTATAACAAAAATTTGTTGGAAGCTCTTTCCATAAAAATAGTAAAGCAGACATTAAAACGCGTGAGACGAATATGGTTTCCAAAAGCCTATTCTTTTGTTTTTGTGGCCAAGTTATTTTATACATGTCCAATATATAGTGAATTCAGAAAGAATTCAGACCCCTTCACTTTCTGCACACTATATTGTGTTGTAGATTTAAATTTTAAGGGATACATTTCCATTTTTGCTCATCATTCCACTCTCAGTAACTGAAATCTTTCATTCATAAAAGTATTCAGCTCCTAAATTCAGTACTTTGTAGAAGCCCCTTTGGCAGCAATTACAGCTTTGTCTTCTTGGGTAAGTGTCTACAAACTTAATGATGTAATTGTTGCCAAAGGGGCAATTTGCACACCTGGACTTGGACAGATAATCTCATTGTTCCTGACAGATCCACTAAAGCAACACCACCATACTTCATATGTAGAGAAGGTATTAGGCAGGTGATGAGCAGTCCCTGCTGCTCAACAGTCGTACTGCTTGAAGTTCTGCCCAAAGAATTTAATTTTTTGTCTCATCAGACCAGAAAATCCTTTTTCTTGTGCTGTCAGCATCTTTTTAAATGTCATTGGACAAAGTCCAAACAGGAGTTAGCCACTCTACTATAAATGCCTGATTGATGGAGTGCTACTGAGATCATTGTTCTTCCAACAGGTTCTCGCATCTCAGCAGAGGTCTTCTGAACTTCTGTTAGAGTGACAACTCAGTTCTCGGTCTCTTCTTTGACCAGGATCCTTCTTGCCTAGTTACCCAGGTGTTTATTCCACCTCTTGGTGGAGTTCTGGTGGTTCCAAACTTCTTCCATTTTACAACTATTGATGCCTCTGTGCTCCTGAGAACAATGCTTTAGGAATATTTTTATACCCTTGCCCTGATCTATGCCTCACCGCAATTTGATTGCAGATGTGTATACAGAGTTTCTTGGATTTCATGGCTTGGTTTTTGTCCTGGCATGCAGTATGAATTGTGGGACTTTCTATACACAGGTATGTGACTTTCCATATGATGTCCAATCAATTCAGTTTGCCAAAGATGGACTCCAATCAAGCTCTAGACACATCTCAAGGGTACAATAATGGAAAAAGGAAATGCCTGACCACAATTTAGAGTGCCACAGCAAAGGGTCTGAATACTTACCGTATTTAATTGAGAGATTTCGGATTTGATTTTTAATAAATTTGCATGTTTTCATTTTGTCAATATGGGCTGTTGAGCTTAGATTGGTGGGCTTAAATAGGTGTATTTATCTGTGTAAAATCTAATCTACAACACAATGCGTGCAGAAAATGAAAGGGTATAAATTCTTTCTGAATCCACTATATCATTTACGTACGTAGGAATACATTCTAAATACTCTGTCAGAGCCAGGAAATATGAAGCCCACAATAAATGTTGGATTGCCAGATGAACAGCCCCAGAAAAGAAGTATTATTTGAGGCAAAAAAACAGAACAGTTGGCCAATCAAGCCTCTAAATTGCTTAAACAAAATTACAGCTTAGTATATATTTTGTTTTAGGTAGCTTGTGAGCTCCTTCTGTGTTCAGGTCTTGGGTCAGATAGAGATGTGACAGTTTGGGCATGCCCCCTTTTATTTAATCCCAACTGGATGATCCAGGCGGGACCTTCTCCGGGCACCACAGGTAGCATCAGTTGCCATCCCCAATACTCTTCTTGGTACTATGGATAGAAGAAAAAGGACTGTTGGTGACAGCGCCTCCTCTGTCTGGGGTGGTATCACTTACCTTATTTAAACCCTGAAGGTCATCCTCAGGAGCACATGCGTGAAAACACATTGACTTAAAAATTAAATGGTTAGCATTCAGGTAAATGATTTTTTAGATTACGTTAAATATCTCAAACCTAGTTTGGAGCACAAGTAAGCATTGCCATCTTATTATTGTAGGGACATAATTTCAGCTGTATCTGTTTGTGGTATGCCCGACTGGATTTTCTCAGAGTTCCTCATTCATCCCAAAGGCAAGTTATATTAGATTACTTGATATATCAATTGGCTCTGTGTGTAATGTAGTTGACTCACATTCTATTTAGAGTTTCTTCCTTAGCTGTAACGCCTTTTTGACTCTTTCGTAGAGAAAAAAAATCTCCAGGTAATGGATAGATTGATAGATGGATTTCACATAACTCTAACTTCTTAATGGAGTGGTTTCATTTGGTTTACTTAATTTCCCCTGCTCAACCTATTTTAAAAATATACAATGAATGGTTAAAACCAAGTATTACTTTATGTGCAAACAGAACTATACAGTAAAATGACGTAATCATAGAATACAAAATTATTGTATACCTCCACAAATTCAATGACTTTCTCAACTCAATTTCTTCTACACACTGTCATTGGAAATCAAAGTCTTTCCTGGTAGGGCTGGGCACCATCCACTGATTAGTCCAGGACATAATGGCAGTCCATCACAGGCACACTAATTCTGACAGAGGCCACACACACAGGTCCTTGGAGTTGTGAGACAGTATTACTAGACACTGTGACCTTGCCACACAAAACTGAATGTTTCTTTTTTTTTTTAGATTTTGGAGGTAATGAACATTATCTATCAGATTTCTTGCCCCAGATTTGTCATTAATAATCATTATATAATATTATTTGGTTTATGATTCTTAAGCTCTTCAGACATCAGAATTCCTAAGCCAATGGTGGTGTACTATGGGACCTTTCCAACAATTTTCAGCCATATCTTTATTTATGTAATCTTGCAAAAATAACAGCAGGTTGTAGACAGGCCTAGCCCAAACACATTACCATCAGCAACTCCTAAAACAGCCGCTACCACTTTCTGTTACTCGCTACAACACAATACAGAGTTGTAGATGCAAAGAAAGAAGGAAAGCAAGCGTCTTGAACTGTGCAAATGGAGTTCAGGCTCATCAGACATTGGAGCCATAAGAGCGTTGCACTTTTCTTGTCACAAAAAAGAGCTTAGGCTATGGCCAAGGGTTATTGTTTACTTTTGTACACTGCTCTTCTTTTCATTCTGGTATCTTCCACATTGATTGGCTGCCAAAATAAGGTAACATCTTGGTGCTTCTGCAGCATAAATTTAGATTTGTAAAAGTGATATGTAAATTATGCAACCAGTCACCAATCCCTGTGTTGGCTGGGGTTGGCTCCAGCAGATCCCCATGACCCTGTGTTCAGATTCAGCGGTTTGGAAAATGGATGGATGGTCACCCCCTGCAGTTGTAAATCATATGATCTGAAACCACACAGGCAACAACATTGATCAGCTGTAGTCAATAAATTTGACATTGCTGTCCAACCAGAAGTTGTGAAGTAAGACGCCAGTCTTGTTACATTTTCCCTTGGCAAAAATGAGCAAACATAGCTTGTAATACATTTAATCCCAGCAACATAAATTTCATATGAATAATATATCCATTTGACTTTAAAGGAGAAGCATGAATCAGTCATTGCACACATCAAATATTAAATTGTTATATCACTCTTAACTGTATTGCTTCATTGTGTCAAAAATATTAATGGCCATTGTGTAAGACAACAAGCCCCAAAGGTAAAGACTGCCTCTGCCATAAGCCTCACACTCACCATGAACTAAAAGTGGTTCCCAGTGTAGGTAAATATTTGATTGAACCACATGGTGCAGTCCAGTCATGACAGATGTTTATCTTTTAAATTGAGTCCTTCTGTGCTTCCTATTGGAGTTTTTAGCGCCACAAGATACTGCATTGCCTTAAATGAAATACAGGTGTAAGTGTTAAAATATTACTTTATAAAATTAAAATAATGAAAACTTCAAAGAGTATTTAATCTGAAAAAGAAACCCATTCAAAAACCCTCAACTTCAGATCTTCTTAGACAGCACGCTGATTGTGTCATGTAACTGTGTTATTGTGCCACCTGAGCTTTCATTGTGCTGTGCAGTGAATGCAAATTTGAACAGTGTAAGTAAAAACAGGATTTAAATGCTGGATTTCTATGAATGTGTCAAAATGCTCTTAGTCACAGTTACCTTTATAGAGTGCTGCTAGCTTCAGACACCACAGTACAGTATTGGCTTAATGGCAGTTTATAAGGGAAGCTACCTGAATGTAGTATTTGTATTAGATTAACAATCCCCAGTATTGGCTACAAGAAGTGGTGTTTCTGTCTTAAGCTCCAGTGAGGCCCAAATGTTCTGAAAAGTCAATAATAAACTTCCATCAGTAATTATTCTTAATATGTTGATAACCATACTCGCCTTTGTCTTTATATGCATTTTTGAACATTTTTCCAAGACAGACTCAATGTAATTTATTAGAAAAATATTGCTTCTTGTAGTATGTGACATTATCTATATGCTGGCTGATGCCAATGAGGTTGAACCAACTGGCCCTACATGCTATTACTCTCTACACTGGCATATTTTTGTAGTTTTGTTTTTTTTAAAGAAAAAAAAAAAAAGCTTGTTCTATTAATGGTTACTTCCCATTATGGGTTTTTTCACTCAGCTGAACCAGATTTTTGCATTTATTTTTATCACAGAAATAATCGGTTATTACAACATCATTTTGTGATATAGTGTGTTTTACAACAAAACAATGTTCGTTTTTAATCGAATTACCGTACAATACAAGCATGCATAGCTAGGAGTTGCATTGTGCCTTTGTGGACCTGGAGAAAGCATATGACAGGGTGCCTCGAGAGGAGTTGTATGAGGAAGTTGGGAGTGGCAGAGAAGTACATAAGAGTTGTACAGGATATGTACGAGGGAAGTGTGACAGTGGTGAGGTCTGCAGTAGGAGTGACAGATGCATTCAAGGTTGATTTAGGGATCGGCTCTGAGCCCTTTCTTATTTGCAATGGTGATGGACAGGTTGACAGACGAGATTAGACAGGAGTCCCCATGGACTATGATGTTCGCTGATGTCATTGTGATCTGCAGCAATAGTAGGGATCAGGTTGAGGAGACCCTGGAGAGGTGGAGATATTCTCTAGAGAGGAGAGGAATGAAGATCAGTAGGAACAAGACAGAATACATGTGTGTAAATGAGAGGGAGGTAAGTAGAATGGTGAGGATGCAAGAAGTAGAGTTGACGAAGGTGGATGAGTTTAAATACTTGGGATCAACAGTACAGAGTAATGGGGATTGTGTAAGAGAGGTGAAGAAGAGAGTGTATGCAGGGTGGAATGGGTGGAGAAGAGTGTCAGGAGTAATTTGTGACAGACAGTTATAAGCAAAAGTGAAAGGGAAGGTCTACATGATGGTAGTGAGACCAGCTATGTTATATGGGTTGGAGACGGTGGCACTGACCAGAAAGCAGGAGACAGAGCTATAGGTATCGGAGTTAAAGATGCTAAGATCTGCATTGGGTGTGACGAGGATGGACAGGATCAGAAAGGAGTACATTAAAGGGTCAGCTCAGGTTGGACGGTTTGGAGACAAATTCAGAGAGGCGGGATTGCATTGGTTTGGACACGTGCAGAGGAGAGATGCTGGGTATATTGGGAAAAGGATGTTAAGGATAGAGCTGCCAGGTAAGAGGAAAAGAGGAAGGCCTACGAGAAGGTTTATAGATGTGGTGAGAGAGGACATGCAGGTGATGGGTGTAACAGAGCAAGATGTAGAGGACAGAAAGATATGGAAAAAGAAGATCTGCTGTGGCAACTCCTAATGAGAAAGAGGAGAAGATAAAGAAGATGAGCATACCCACATAAAAGGTTAATTTTAAAAAGAATCACAGTCATAATAGGCATACCCCCAAAAATAAGTAATTTTTAACTTGTAATAAAAACAAGGAGCACTGATTGCTTTGCATTACAAATTGACTTTTCGTAAAGGGCTAAGAATTACATGTTATTTCTTATTCAGATTCATGTCTTGAAATGAGTTTTAAATGGAAGACATGTCAGATTTAAAGACTACAATTGCTAAAATCTCACTACTCCTCAGTTGCTGGAGCTGTCACCTTAAATAAATTACAGCACACGGCTAATTACAAGAATATTTCACAGTTTTTTGATGCTGATTCCAAGTTGTGTATTGCAGGTAGTGCAAGGAAAGGATCATTTTGGTAAAACAGTCGATATAAGGAACACTAGAATAAATACAGGAGCAGCACATGAAAGATAACGAACAGCACAGACAACTAGTTACTGGCGCAAAACCTTTGATGATTCATATTGATTTAATAAATTCAGTATGCTTCAGTATTGCATGTTGCAATTCCTTTTACTACCTCAAGCCACAAATCGGGGCCTATAGATTACTGAGTGGGTGATCAAGATTACAGAGTGTTCCGGCCATTAATATATATTTATCTTTCAGCTGAGACTTTAGAACTGATCTGTACAATTGGCAAAATCCACATAAAATTACTTACTTTCTCTGTTTTTGATTTGGATGTGGTGAGAGACTCGTTTTCAACAAATAACCCAAACACGCTTGCTGCAATATACCAAAAAATATAGTTTAGTCATAACATAAGGATTACAGAAGAAAGATAAATAGAAAAGCATTCAACATAAAACATAAATCTACATTAGCTTAGTTAATCCTTTTCTCTACTACAGAAAAACAGATAATTTAGGAATTCTATAAGTTTTCAGCATCGTCACTGTGATTGTGGTGTTGATTTCTTCACAGCTAGTCTGTACTGGTTTACCCTCCATACACACCTTTGCGTGTTTTTTTTTGTGTCTGTGTGTGTGAGAGAGAGAGATACTGTCTTGAAAATTCCTACTGAATTTTAGGATGAGAGCCTTGTGCCCCGTGTGAAGGATAAGATTGCAATTGTTATTAGTTTTCAGTTACAGTAATACCATTAACAAGAATTCATTAACTGGCTTTATTCTAACTACAAAGTTATTGACAATCATTTCCGAAACTAAAGTAGGTGTAATTTTGGTTTGGCTCTTATTGACTCTTGTTGTAGGTGATGATTGGTCCTGATTCCATTGATTGTAAACTTTCTCCATCACACATGGAAGGATGTGCTTTTTCTTTGTTTTGATGCTCTTCTCCTTCTTTCCTTGTGGTAATGGGTAGTATTGCAGTGTATTTTCAAGGTTTCAAACACATTGGTCCTCTTTGTTGGTGATCAGTCAACTCCCGTTTTCATACATATGTGTTCTCTTGCTCATACACCTTGGTTTAATTTAGCCAGATTTGAGCCGTGTGTGGCACACATTTTGAATTCTGTTCCAGATAGGGTTGCACTATACTGTCCAGCACTAGGTTACCCTTAGCAGGTATAAGGGATCACTTCAGCCTTTGTTAATTTCAGTGAAGGTGTCAGCTTTTCTCACAGGGCCTCACATAGTAAAAAAATTCTGGCAGCTGCCCCTTAAGCAAAATTCTAGTGTGCCAACGCAAATCAAAGTGGGTAATGCCAGTCTGTCCTACATATCAATGACAGGGGAAGTATAGTTTTTTGTGGGCTTTTGAGGAGTGATCATTTCTGTGCTTTTCTTGTATCTTCTGTATTGATGCTTTATTTTTTTTTGAAGTTCACCAAATTAAATTCCATGCAGCTGACACTGCTATGGCAGTAAAATGTAATGAAAGTGTTGCTTATGATGGTGCAGTGGGCAGTACTGACAACCACATGGATTGAGCGTCCTGAATTTGAATTATGCACCCAGATATTGTCCATGAGGGTTTTTCACATTACCCCAGTGCCTGCATGGGTTACCCTCTGGTTACTCTGGTTTTTCTGCCACATCCTCAATGACAACATGCTGGCTAGGTTAACTAGCAAATTCCACACTGGCCCATGTTTGATTGTGCCACTGTGATGTCCTCTCTAAGATTGTTTTGTGCTTTGCACTTAGTTCTGGCAGGATAGACTCTGGCCATTGGAATGGGATGATTTGTCTAGACCAGTGGTCTCAAAATTAGGAAATTAGGGGATACAGTGTTGACCATTGGTATTAGTTTTAAGATTTGTTTTTAATTGGAAGTCTAATTACATAATTTGTCAATTTTCTGTGTGGACATTAATTAAGCCAATTCAAAAATCCTCAACAGTCTTCAGTGATGCATAAAATGTACAAATAAAACAAAAGCACATGCACACACACACTCAAAGAAATTTAAACGTGAAGATAACTAACAGCTAAAAAAAAGGAGTCCATTATTAGAGAAGAGAGTTGCATCAAAATTCAAACCAAACAAAAGGGCATTAATTTTAAAATAGTTTGCTTACAAATTATAGTTACCTATTGAATATTACTTTTTTTCCCAAAGGTTATCAGTTTCCTTGGGGGGGGGGGGGGAATGAACATATCAGAAGTCCATATTTCCATCCATCCATTTCACACTTGATTCCAAGTTAATGGATGGTGTCACACCCAAGAGGAGCACAAAGTTTCTATTTGTGTGCCATAGTCTCAAAGCCTTACTGCTAATGGAGCTCCTTTTGTTTATTAATATTCTAGCATTACAGAATGGATGACAGTTTCCATGTGTAATGATCTTGTTTGCAGCAGGATCCACAATCTTGACATGTAAAATGCAGTGTATAAGATGAGGAAATGAACTACTTGAAAGGACTGTGCAAAACCAAAAGCGTGGTCAGGAACAGGAAAAACATCAGGGATACCAGAAGGAAGTCAAAATATCAGTTGTTAAAACACAAAAAAAGTTAACTAAAATAAAAGTCAGAAAACAAGGGGATTCTTTAAACCTAAAAATAACCAAATTTCTATGATATCTCTAAATACAACGTTGATTTTCTTTTAGACTGTGAATCTTAAAACTAAGACTAAAACTATGTGGGTTTATAGGGGCAGGATGATGACATCACAGGTATCATGTGACCAACAATGGGGATAGTTTCTAAAAACAATCTAGTGGTGTCCAAGCATCTGTGCTATAAAATGGTGGTGCTCAAACAACCCGGCTAATATTACCATTATAATGATTAAGGATATAAGCATCAATAAAACAACCAGCAGCGCATTCAGGAAAGACAGATGCACACAAATACTGAACTGAGACACTATGCAGAAAGATACAATATATCTAGTGGAAATGGAGCTTTAGAGTCACTTTGACTGAACCAGCTGCTGCCTCCTTTCCAGATTAAAAACCCTTGCTGCTAATTAGAATTATGTTGTTAAGGTGGAATCATGTACATTTTTGGGTGTGCTGCCTTATTAGAGAGAGGCAAATGCAGTCTTTACACTTTTGAATTGTTTCTTGCTGCCTGTGACAGAATATTGGTAAGCAGTGTGCAAATTCCTTTGTTTACTACTCGGCACATTACAGTGACCGTTCTACGGCAGATCAAGGTCTTTGTTTTTTCTTTACTGGCAACCCACCTGAGAAGTTTTCACATTTTATTGTTTTACTAGCAAAATACCCGCGCTTCGCAGCGGAGAAGTACTGTGTTAAAGAGGTTATGTAAACATATATATACATAAACATACTGTATATACATAAATATATACATATACACATCCACATATATATACATATATCAACATATATATACACATACATATATATATATATATATATATACACACACATGCAGACACATATACATATATATACATATACATATTTGTATATCTACATATATATACACATATATACATATATATACATATACATATTTGTATATCTACATATATATAAACATATATACATATATATACATATTTGTATATCTACATACATACACATATATATATATATATATATGTATATATATATGTATGTGTATATATGTATGTGTATATATATATATATAGCTGATTAGCCAGTGGATTCGCTCAGTGAGTGCAAGAGAAAAAAATAAAATGTATGTATAAAATAAGTTAAATTGCCAAATTTATTTTTCCACAAATAAAGAGCACTTACAATAACATAGAAATCAATATAAACAACATTAACATCATTATCATTTGAGAATATGAAGTAATATATAAGAAGCACATTGCATATAAATATAAATTATTAAACATTAAAATGTTCTTCTATAAAACAGTACCGTGGCTATTAGTTTGTCTGTCCAGGATTTTAAATGAGCTGTAGCTCGCAAACCGTTTCACCTATTGACTTGAAATTTGGTACACAGATACTACGTCACGTCTACTATTCGCTTTCCCACACATATGAACACATATATATATATATATATATATATATATATATATATATAATATATATATATATATATATATATACACACACATACATATACAGACACATACACATATATACATATACATAGTGCATTGCAACACGGGCTGTGATTGTTACATGGGAGGGAGACGACAAATCACAGCTTCCCGCTTTGTAATCGGGCTTGTGATTGCTGCTTTGACGGATGTCCAGATCCCACAGTATTTCCCCTTAGGAGAGGCGTTAGGCAAGTGTAATTGAATAGCGGTGGTGCAAGTTATTACTCTTTTTATCTTTATTTTATTTTATTGTAGAATCAACTCACAGCTGCGCGCACCAGTGCGTGCGTGGCGGATGCGTACGGCTGACGTTTTCATTGTCTACCACCTTCGCTAATCATTGTTGAGGCAGATTGAAGACTTAAGTGCCAGCTTAACTGAAAAATTAAAGAAAACATACTAAGTTTTAAAAGAAATCAGTTTTAACGGGAAAAGATGCCGACGAAAGAAGAGAAGCAGCGGGACGCTAGGGTCAAGAGCTGCTCATTAAGCAGCAAGCGCATCAACCTCTGAGCAAACGAATGGTAAACGTACAGAGAAAGAGGATAAATACTATGAATGGTCATGTCAAGTGTATTCACTCCACGTTATCGTGGAGTGCGCTGTTACTGGTATTTTGATAAAAGAATCTGAATAACATATAAGAATCGTATAAATTATTAAACAGTAAAACATTAACATTTAAGAAGTAAAGATACATTGAGTACTACTGTACTGCTTTCGGGTATAGTACATTTTTTGTTTGCCCATTACATGCATAAATGTATAAATTTTTTGGTGTACCTACCCAAGAACACGCGACATGACCCGGCAGTTAAAAATTTATCGCTCCAGCAATTTTAACTCTGTTACAAAGTCATCTAATATGGTATTGCAAAGGGCAGCGGGAGCGTTTCTATAAACTCAATTTAAACTTACTATTTACACCGTGCTTTGAAGATGCATAGTATGCGACACGTGTTTCGCCGTAATTGTGTGCTCATCAGGAGTACACAGTTACTGCACTCCCTTACGGGAATCGATCCTCGGACGTAGAGGCGAAGCCCCTAACGTTGTGCCACGGCGTGAGGTTCGTTCATTTGACAGCATGTAGATCGGGGTAATTACATTGCAGGCATTCGTAGTCTGATTCACAATCTGATTGTATGGGTGGTTACCTACCAGGTAACGCTTGTGGTTGGTGAGCAAGTCGGCTAACTTCTGCCACGGTGCCCTCTTTCAGTTGCGAGAAGCAGATCATACAATGGTTGAAATAGTTTAATATATATAGCAAAATCACCGCGCTTCGCAGGGGCGAATATGGTATTGCAAACGGCAGCGTTTCTATAAACTTAAAGTTACGGTTTATACCGTGCCTTGTTTCATATTCTTTTCCTACCTTATCAATTGTGTAATGTGTTTTTTGAACAGGTTTGATTAATGCAAGTGATCACTCCTGCTGCGTTCAGTCACTTCACGTGAGCCACTCTCTTGTGTGATGTTGCGATGTCCACGGGTTTATTTAATGTTAGCTAAGACCCGACAGTTAAAAGTTTCTCGCTACAGCAATTTTAACTCTGTTACAAAGTGATGCAAACTGTCGTTTATACCTCGTGTCTTCTCATTAAACTTTTATCTCGCGAATATGTTATTGCAATCCGCAGCGGGAGCGTTTCTATAAACTTAATTTAAACTTACGTTTTACACCGTGCTTTGTTTCCCTTATGAACATGCTTGTATGCTTAACTCGCTCCGTTCTCAATTGTTTAATTAATTTTTTGCTCTTCGCTGTTTGCGGCTGTTTCTCCATTTCCCCCTACTTCGTTCTTTTATCTCGCGAATATGTTATTGCAATCCTTAACGGGAGCGTTTCAATAAACTGATTGAAAATAGTTTTGCATTTACCTTTTTAGTAAAAGGCGAGCTTTTAAGCCTGAGAAATCACCCCGTAAATGCACACATTTAATTGGACATGTGTTAATATGTATGGTTACACAGTATTAAAAGACAGTGAACAACGTCAGTTACCTTCCCGCGTTTGATAAAAGGTGAGGTTTTAAGCCTGAGAAATCACCCCGTAAATGCACACGTTTAATTGCACATGTGTTAATATGTATGCTTACACAGTATTAAAAGACAGTCAAAAATTAACGTCATTTACCTTCGTTCCCGCGTGTGACTCGTGCTGTAAATGTCTTCCTTGTTTTTAGTTCACGTGATTACGTAGGAGACGTGATGACGCGATACGTGACTCCACCTCCTCCATTACAGTGTATGGACAAAAAATATGTTCCAGTTATGACCATTACGCTTTGAATTTCGAAATGAAACCTGCCTAACTTTTGTAAGTAAGCTGTAAGGAATGATCCTGCCAAATTTCAGCCTTCCACCTACACGGGAAGTTGGAGAATTAGTGATGAGTGAGTCAGTGAGTCAGTCAGTCAGTCAGTGAGGGCTTTGCCTTTTATTATTATAGATAACATTGAATTGCAGTGGATTTATTTTGGCTTTTTTTTTTTTTTTTTTTTTTGACACTGATCAACTGAGGAAGATTCTAACACTAGAATCCCTGAAGCCTACAGGGGGGGGGGGGACTCTTAATCCCAGACCACCATAAATTCCTTTGCACCTCTCCAGTAGCGTCTTTTGTTTTGTAAATGTGTCGATCAGCACAAGCAGCCTGCTCTTCCATTTTACCCACCTTCTCCGCTCAGCTCAGGCAAAATGTTCTCCCAGCTCAAGCCTTGTTTATCTCGGTGTGAGGTGCCTGGAGTTAAATAGATATTCCGTTATTTGAAACACATGCATTTCATGTGTGTTCCATGTCTACAACAATATACATAAATGTAGGATGACAGGAAATGTGAGAAATGCACGAAATGTTGAACACATACCTAAAATAGAAACTTTTTTCATATTATACTACTAATGACAATATTTTGACATGAATTGTATAATGTGTGAAGACTGAAGTCCAAATATCAAATAAACACTTTCCACAAAAGGTACACGTATAACAAAACAAGTGCACTTGTATTCAAGAGTACAATTGAAGAAAAAGAAATGGGGTTAGGGTGTGACGCTGACATGACCGCTTGGCTAGTGCAGTGCCAGGAACTGCTGTCTTATAAATCATGAGGTCGCAGGGTCGATTCTGGCCGCTTCTCAGAGTTACTGTTTTGAGTAGTGAGCTGCTCTTATTGTTACTATTGTGAAATAAAAACATACATTTCATTTGAGTCTATAGCAGCCGGTGTAAATTTATGGTACATGTAAAGGTTAGTGTTTGTATAATTTTATTTTATTTAGTTTTATTCTCTCGGTCTCGTTCACTCAAGCCCCGATATGACACTGCTGTTTTCAAATAAAGACGTGCTATAACAGAGGTGAACTCCGATGAGGATGAGGGTTCTACATCGGAGAAAGAGAACAGAAACCCTCCCCGCAAGAAACATCCACTCACACATAAGAAAAATGCAGCTGCACCAGGCGTAAAGGCGAAAGATGGCACCGTTTGGTTGCAGCAAGAGGTAGGCCGTCATCCTGCCAGTGTCAGTCTGCCCCACATGTATCCTTTAACGAAATGGCAGGGCTTACAGAACTCGCCAAGGTATCGTGCAAAGTTCTGTTTGTAATTGTTTTGTGATGGTCTTCATATGAAAATCAAGTATATGTTACTTATATAAAAGCCAGATCGAATGTTGTTTATCTATATTTATTTACTAATCTTCCTGCAGCATAAATTCACAAATAGACTGCAGAGCTTCCTGTGTTTGATTGATGCGGGCATGCTTGCAAAGTACATGTGTAATGCCACTTCAGTACGCGAGAGACCTTAGCTGCAGGTGGAAGCTCCTGTCGCACTCTACGCAACTGTTACAATTCTGCCTTTGTCCAGAAACCACTCCATAAGATTTAAATCTTAGTCTCAGAAAGTCTTTCTCCTGTGTGATGACTGGGATCATTTCCTGAATAAGGAGTGGCATTTACAAGTACCATAAATTTACACTGGCTGTTACAGACTCAAATCAGATGTATGTTTTTATTGAACAATAGTAAAAGTGTAAGCAGATCTATGCAAAGTGATCTAAATTAATTACAAATATAAAGGACAAACTAATTGGTTGTGTATTTACATCCTTCAAGTCAGTATATAGTGTGAAAGTCAGTCTTAAAGAAAACAAAACTTCAAAAACACAGAAAAAGATTTGGGGACCGTCCCCATATATTGTTGTCCAGACAATAATAAAGAAACTGATTCATAACTTGTAAAGAATAACGAACACTTTGCTACACACAAAATGGCGTTTTTATATGACAAGGAATGATGGGACAGGAAATGGTGGGTAGGAAGTGACGATTGGAGACAGGAAGCGAAGCCAACATCATCAGGAGTCAACAGAAGTGGAGGATTGTGGAACCGTAAGGTGACGTCATTGGGATTGACCGGAAGTGACGTCATCTTGGCCATTTTGAGCTTGGAAATGGAGATGCTTATTTTTCTTCTGACTTTCTGTAGAATGAGAGAGATTCAGGTAAGTACCACATGATGACCATCTGTCTCACGATAATTCACTCGCCTTTAGGCTCTTTGACTGCCTCCAACTCGCACGTGTGTGACAATAGTAAATGCATCCGTGGCTGCCTTGACAGCCTTGAGTCTGTTTGCACAGGTCTCTTTCAGCTTTGCATATCTAGACACTGCGGTTTCTTCCTATTCTTCTTTGTAAAACTGCTCAAGCCCTATCAGATTGTATAGTGATCATGAGTGAACAGCCTTTTTTTAAGTCTGGCGACAAAATCTCCGTTGAATTGAAATCTGGACTCTGATATTGCTACTCCATGACATTTACAATGTTGTTTTGACGACATTCCTCTGTAGACTTGCTTTATGCTTGGGGTTGTTGTCCTACTAAAAAAACAAATCTTCTCCAAAGGTGCAGGAAAACCAGCATCACAACTTCCCTGTATTTTGTTGTATTTATTTCACCCTTTACAATAATAAGCCTTCCAATAATGACTATCCATTACTTAATTGATAAACTGTTTGTCATTGACAATGGAGGAGATTAAAATTGTGAAAGAGGAAGTCAAAAACAAAATCACAGCAGACCTCAGTCAATTGGCCACCTACCTGCTCCTGGGTTTTCCATAGTGGAGTGTATGCTGCCCATCCAATGTGATGAGGGACTCTTTCCCATCCAATGATTCCAACACTCCCTTATCTGAGATTACTTTTCCATATGCAGAAGAGCAGGATGGCAGCAGAGCAGTGGCATCAAGTGTCATATCCTGATACCAAGAAGAGAAACTGAGTACAGGAGGGTTAGTAACAGTAGTGTTTTCACTTTGACACTAAATATTCTTTAATTGATCAATGCCATAAAAAGCCATATTAAATCCATTGTGATTCAATGTGGTGTAACAATAAAATGGGTCAACTTCCAAGGGGCTGAATACTTTTTATTGGCTGTAAATCCTGGACTCTTGTTATATTCCATGGCCAGGGCATAATGTGGTGTATCTCTGACTTCATAAAGTAGAAAAATAATTATTCATGGAAATTAAAACACAATTAAAATATTAATTGGTATCTTCTGTCGTAAGCATATGGACCCATGTATACACAACTCACTGTTGCTTTAGCCCCTATTGTAGAAGAGTGAGTCCCCTAAGGACTGAAATTTTTTTTATCTTAATTTTTTGACAAATTCAGTAATGTGAAGATGCTTTGCCAGAAGCACCTATCTTGTTCTATTGTAACTTTTAAATCTTTAAAGAGAAGGAGCCTGGAATTCAAGAAGAATGAAAACAAAAAATACTCTGAGGACATAAATGATTATGTATTTTATATTAGAAAGTGAAAGATTTAATCGGTCTGTTCTGCAGACTAAACAAGGTTAAATGGAATCAAGAGAAGGAAAGAGAAGGGCAGCATTGTGATGCTGTGGTTAGTGCTGCAGCCTCACAACCTTGGAGTCCTGGGTCCAAATTCCATTCCTGATCGTTACCTGTGTGGAGATTATGTACTGTACACAGTTTATTTTATTGGTGCTCTGGTCTTCCTCCTACATGCAAAAGACTTGTGTGTTAGATTATTGTGTGGATATAAATTAGTAACCAGGAACAAAAAGAACAGATACAACATAAGGAAGTGTCTGATGAAAACTGCAGGTACATTAAAGACTGAAGGCCTGTGCGTTGGAGCTGGGGAGTCCTCTACAGCGCATCTTCCACCTGGGTCTGGAACAGGGGAGAGTCCCGAGGCTTTGGAAAACATCTTGCATCACCCCCGTCCCAAAGATATCACGTCCTAGTGAGCTGAACAACTTCCGGCCTGTCGCTCTAACGTCACATGTGATGAAGACCATGGAGCGGCTGCTGCTTCACCACCTAAAGCCACAGGTCCGCCATGCCCTCGACCCTCTGTGGTTCACATACCAGGAGAAGGTGGGAGCGGAGGATGCCATCATCTATATGCTACACCGATCCCTCTCCCACTTGGACAGAAGCAGTGGTGCTGTAAGAATTATGTTTCTGGACTTCTCTAGTGCCTTCAACACCATCCAACCTATGATCCTTTGGGACAAGCTGACAGAGATGGGAGTAGATTCATACCTGGTGGCATGGATCGTGGACTATCTTACAGACAGACCTCAGTATGTGTGTCTCGGGAACTGCAGGTCTGACAGTGTGGTCAGCAACACAGGAGTGCCACAGGGGACTGTACTTTCTCCGGTCCTGTTCAATCTATATACATCGGACTTCCAATACAACTCGGAGTCCTGCCACGTGCAAAAGTTTGCTGATGACACTGCTATCGTGGGCTGCATCAGGAATGGGCAGGAAGAGGAGTATAGGAACTTAATCAAGGACTTTGTTAAATGGTGTGACTCGAACCACCTACAACTGAACACCAGCAAAACCAAGAAGCTGGTGGTGGATTTTAGGAGGACCGGGCCCCTCATGGACCCTGTGATCATCAGAGGGGACTGTGTGCAGAGGGTACAAACCTATAAATACCTGGGAGTGCAGCTGGATGATAAATTGGACTGGACTGCCAATACTGATGCTCTGTGTAAGAAAGGACAGAGCTGACTATACTTCCTTAGAAGGCTGGCATCCTTCAACATCTGCAATAAGATGCTGCAGATGTTCTATCAGACAGTTGTGGCGAGTGCCCTCTTCTACGCAGTGGTGTGCTGGGGTAGCAGCATAAAGAAGATGGACGCCTCACGCCTGGACAAACTGGTGAGGAAGGCAGGCTCTATTGCAGGCATGGAGCTGGACAGTTTGACATCTGTGGCAGAGCGACGGGCACTGAGCAGGCTCCTGTCAATAATGGAGAATCCACTGATCCACTAAACAGTATCATCTCCAGACAGAGGAGCAGCTTCAGCGACAGACTTCTGTCACTGTCCTGCTCCACTGACAGACTGAGGAGATTGTTCCTCCACCAAACTATACGACTCTTCAATTCCACCTTGGGGGTTAAACGGTAAAATTATACAAAGTTATTGTCTGTCTGTATACCTGCATTGTTATCACTGTTTAATATTGTTCTTTATCAGTATGCTGCTGCTGGAGTATGTGAATTTCCCCTTGGGATTAATAGAGTATCTATCTATCTATGGAGAGGATGCTGAACAGAGAAAATTTTTAAAGTTGAATAATGCAGAAGGAGAAGATTGTAATCTGAAACAAGAGAAGCGGGCACTTGAAAAGGTGGAAGTTGTTTGTTAACGCAGAGAAAGAAAAATAGTGGACATGATACTTTATCAGGTAAATGCCAATTACACCTGGAAAGCAAGCAATTGGGTGGGATGTGTTCATCACAGAGGTATCAATTAAATTTTATACTGTATGCCTTGTTTGTAATTTAAGTTGCTGCTCCAAATATCAGAATGAAGCACACCATTACAGTTCAGATAAAGCTGTGGAATAAAGAAATGAGGTACCTTGAATATATACTGCTGAAAAAATTAAAGGAACACTTTTTAATGAGAGTATAGCATCAAGTCAATGAAACTTCTGGGCAATTGATCTGGTCAGTTAAGTAGCAGAGGGGGTTGTTAAGCAGTTTCAGCTGCTTTGGTGTTAATGAAATTAACAACAGGTGCACTAGAGGGGCAACAATGAGATGAACCCCAAAACAGGAATGGTTTAACAGATGGAGGCCACTGACATTTTTCCCTCCTAGTCTTTTGTGACTGTTTTTTCACTAGTATCGCTACTGGTAGCATTGGGTGCAAAGCGGGAGACACTCTGGACAAGGCAAGCTTGTAAAATGGAGACCATTAAAGCTTACATTTATCATTACTTTTATTTAAATACTGCAAAATGTACCGGTAGATATTTGAGGAGACTGACAAAGGCAGAGAAAGAGTGAATGTTAGATATGAGGCATGCAGAAAAACAGTGTATGGCGGAATAATCTGAGGAAAGACTTCAGAAGTGCTGATATGAAGATCTGTTCAAAGAAGACAAAGCCTAACGCGTGCAGAGAGCTGAACAAAATGGAAGGAAGGAGTGAATTAAATAAATATAACTGCAAGATGAGAGGAGGTTGAGCAGGTAAAACAATTTTCTTTCTTTGCAGAATAACATAAAATGTTCGACAGAATAAAATGTATTATTATTATTGATGTAAAATAATTAATATTATGATCATATTTGAAATGTAAACACTGATAAGCAATATGGAAACCTTTTGTCCTTGTTTACTGTTTTAGAAGGTAAATTCAGTAAGAATCGCCAGCTGACAATTGTGAGGCTGTGTGAAATTTTTTTTTTCGCCTTAATAACTCCTTGTCATTTTGTTTCTCTTCCTTCAGCTTAATAGACTAGGCGAGTGTTCAGGGATCCTATTTATGGTAGGAATTGTAGGTGGAGTTATGGTGGAACGTTTGGATCCAGATCACATGTGGAAGTGGTCTCTGGATGGATAATGGACAGGCACTTCAGATTTACAGCAACAGGTTCCTTGAATTTAGGAGTGGACTAAAGATTTTATTTATGGCAATGTAATTTTAATTTCATAAGTGAGATTAAATTGCTGGTTTTTGACAGGCGTTTCAGTCAGGTAATAATCTGCAATAAGCAGAGTAAGTTCTATAGCAATATTTCACATGGTTGATATTTATCTTATAACTAGGGTTATTTGTTCTTATTACAATTGAAGCAATTTAATGGAAACCCTACTTGTATTATAAACTAAGGTAAGCATCATGATACATGAGTTCTAATCAGAAGGGATGTCAAACTTGATGACAACAGTTGCTGATCTTGCTGTCTGAGGATGTTAGATTACATGACTAGAAATTGTAGGGGATGACAAACTTTATACAACTCTGTAATGATTTTCCAGCACAATTTCACAAGTCACTTTTTTTTTTTCTTTTCTGATAACCATTAATGTGCTGCCTGACAGAGCCAGGGCTGTACAAATCCTTTGCAGGTATGGAGAATTCACCCACAATGTTGACCCTTTTTTCCTTTTTCCATTCTTTCGTGGTACATACAACAGAAAACATCAGACAGACAAGTTTCTCTTCTGTTTGCAACATCCAAAA
Source organism: Erpetoichthys calabaricus (assembly GCF_900747795.2). Classification (NCBI taxonomy): domain Eukaryota; kingdom Metazoa; phylum Chordata; class Cladistia; order Polypteriformes; family Polypteridae; genus Erpetoichthys; species Erpetoichthys calabaricus. Next base: position 58,765,242 of record NC_041407.2, read on the forward strand.
CACTAAATTCCTTATTCCTCTTAGCTGCATTTTATGCATTATACTTCTAGCTGATCACTCGTTGGTTGTTCAGCTCTTACATACGCAGGCTCACCGACTTGACAAAATTAATTTTCTTGATGCAAGTCACAGACTGGTTGGATTGAGTCACTAGATGTCAGACTACACGACTGTATCACACTTGCTAAGTTATGTAAATGAAGTCTGCGACTGAAAATTGCTGGAAAAGTCATGTAACTTAAAACAATGCATGCGATTTAGGCCTGTTGTACATACCATGACAGAGTGGAGAAAAAATGTATTATGGCTGAACTCTCTGTACCCGGAATACAATCGTACAGCACTGGCTCTGGCAGACAGCACATTATCGGATGTGAGAAAATGGGGCAAGCTTGCGATATTTTGGAAATGTGAAACTGTGCTGGAAAGTCATTATGGAGCTGTGTAATTTGTCATGCCCTGTGATTTCTAGTGCTGTAGTCTTTGGCGATGAGATCAGCAACTGCTGTTGTCAAGTTTGACACCCCCATCAAGTAGAAATTGTGTAAACAGCCCATTAAAGTTAAGAGTGAGGGACCACGTCATAGTTGATCTACATTTTTCATGGAAATACAGGGGAATAATGAGCTAATGTGTACAATAAGGGATCACTCACTTTTCTATTATGTACAGATTACGCATAGTGAATGTAATAGATTTTTTTAATCAATGTAATTTAACGAAAGCCTTAATTATATTGTAAATTAAGTAGACTGCTTTGTAATGGCATTTATGGAATCACTAATTATTATTATTTTTTTAAATATCTGAATTACAATTTATGCTTCCAACAGAAGGTTGTTTTATACTTTAACAGGTGTGGAAGAGGCTGTTTATAAAATAAATGAAGCTTTTATTTCATAGGATAGTGAGGCATTCAGTACATTAGCAGGTTGTTTCAGTTAGATTATTCTGTAATGAATGTAACAATTAAATGTTTATTTTGTAGAATAAAGACATAATTATGGTTGCAAGACAATTTTTTTCAAAAGGAAACGTGACAGAACTTGATGGCAGAGTAGAAAGAAAAAGATGAATAGGGCATCCATAAATATCATACCATTTTAAAAAAGGAACTCTTATGTAGACTGCACACCAAGAGCCATGAAGTAGTTGGACAACCTGAGTTGATCTTATGAAAAAATAACTATGAAGAATGCATTATCATGTATTCCTTTTTTGTAACATTTCTGCAAAAGAGCAGAGGAAACATCAATATTATCCATTCTGATTGACTTAATTCAGAGGGGCAGGAGACTACTCCGGCAACATGGGGACTGGAATTAGCCCTGGATGGGGTACTATCCATCGTACAGTCTGCTTGCACTCTGAGACATTTTGCAGACATTAGGTGTCATCATATTCTTGCCATTCTCATTCAGGCTCAGTCAGATAAAAAATTCTCGCACATCATATATTGAAAAGTAGACAGTCGTGCACTGGTCTTTTGAACTCTATTGACTCACATTCATTATTGTATTTTCTTTAATTTCTGGAAAAAAAAAAACACAAAATCTTCTAAAGCAAGGTCTATTTACCACTGCTATTATGATAGAATCAGCATTGATTTTGGTTTTCTTCAGAGATTAGTCAGTAATGAAAAGAATATTTTTCTAGGGAAACCGATTTCACATTTATTCTGCTCTTCACTGTGCGTTTGATGTGAGTGCAGACTCCATTTGTTTGCATCTTCTTCATTGCTAATTCACCCGGCCAGAGGCACTGCAACAGAGCACTGAAATTTCTGAGGGAATAATTTCAGCAGAATAACCATTCATCACTATTTATTACATTTAAGCCTGGTCTCATTAGGCAGCCTTAGAGGGCAGTTTAGCCTGGATAACCTGAAAATAAAGAGGGCCACAGGGCCACTTTACTGCTTTGTCCAGTTTGTGACACAAATAAAATACTGCTTGTTCAGCACTGCTACATTTTCTGTAAAGTTATAATGAAAATAGAAAACTTTAAACTTACTGAAATCAATTACATTTGGAAAGTTCTCCTTTTTGTATACTGTAAGTCATGTCTAATATGTGTCAGCACACTACCTACCAAGTGGCACCTGGATCAGACGTTCCTTTCACAGTCCAACAGGTGGTGTTTAGTTGATAGAAGGCTCTAACCTGGCACACTCTGCCAGAGTGTGTCTTGCAATGACATATTATCCCACCTACAGTTAATTTTTGCCTTGTGTCTAATGCTATAGTAGTAAGATCTCAATCAAATAAGGAAAGTTTTGAAAATGGATAGCTGTTTTTGTTATTCCAGAGAAAATATTCTAAATTTGTTGCAAAACTATACAATATTTCCTGAATCTTGCCACCAATCGGAAATTGCTATGATCTTAAGAAGTGTGACCGGATTGCCTTTTTTTAAGTCAAGATTAGTTTAGCTTCATGCTGGGCTGATTCATCACTTGCTTTATTAGTTTGGTATTTTACTGACTTCTGGTCAGAATGTTTATATATTGTCAAAGATGAGACAAGAGTCAAGAAAAAGGTTTGGAGTAGCATCCGGTATAATTGATCCTGCAAAATGACTGATACTGTGTAGAAATATGTACAGATTGGAGTCCAAAACAGAACTGACTGGTGAGGTTGAGATGGTGGGTTTTAAAGTGCAACAGAGGAAGTGAGGTAATTATGACCAGAACTGGAAGTAGCGTCATCGGGCTCATGACCGGAAGGGACGTCATCGGGCTCGTGATTGGAAAGGGTGTCATGGAGGCCAGGCGGAATTTCTCGTAACAGGTTTTGTAGTGGAAACAAAGAAAGGATTAGTGCACTGTGCCTTTCCCTGGTCTGGTGTGGAATTACCTTCGTTCGAGCATACTCCAAAGGAAGAAGTCTGGTGGTGTCATATTCGATGACTGCGGTGGCCAAAGCCCCTTTGAAATTACCCTGTTGCCGAAGAAGGACTCAATTTCTGCCATGCTCCTTGCCAATGTGTGACACATTGCTCCATCTTGCTGGAAGTAACCTTCCATTAACTCATGATCATCCAGTTGATTCTGACATAGCTTAAATGAATTGGTGACCCAATAGGTTCGCACCATGAAGATGCGCTGCTCAATACTGTACATCACCATCCTGATGAGAAGTGAAGGGGTACGGGCGGTATGGAGCCAAAAGTTGCAAACGGAGGTTAAACATCGCAATGGCTGTCCAGCACCTACCTTGTTGCTAGGATGCAGTGGCTTCCCGGCTTGTTCGAAGTTCCAAATACTGAGGAGCACGTTGCACATTATTTCATTCAGAATGCTTCGTCTAAGCGAGAGTTATTAAAGTATATTCGGGGCCTCTTTCGTGTGAATCTCCCTGTATATAATATACAGTATGTATGTGATTTAGTCACACGTGGTATGTATGGTAAAGGTACTAAAAATTGTTATTATTAAAATATCAAATGTGGGGGCACAAACAGAACAGAAAAACATAAAGCAGCCAAATGTTATGCACAACATTTATATGAAGCAATGGGCACTTACTGTAGTGGGAAAAATAATCAAGAAGTAAGAGTTGCCTTTATCTAAAAATGGGTGGGAGAATCTGAACGCTGCAGAATAACCACAATTATTGTGGCCTCTGTCAGGATAAGTACCATTACAGAAGTATTATTAAATACAATAAAAAAAATACTGATGCTTTCAGCAGCAATGAATTCAATAGAAATAACTAGACAGGTCAGGAAAGCTGAACATAACAGAAGGGAAAAAGGCTAAAAAAATAAATTAAATAAATAAGGCAAGGACAAATAAATGTGATAAAATGGCTTAAGAGAGAAATGGATATTAGAAATAATCACAATGTCAGCTTTGAACACAGCAAAGGCACTGGATATGGAAAAAACTTGCATAGCAACCACACACTGACATCACCTTCTGCACACAACATTTTTATTATGTTTTATTGTTTTACACAATTTACCTTTGAAGCTTCAGTATTGAGTGTGTATGTACTACAACATTTCCACTACACTATAAATCCTGAGACCTTGCAAACACCATTGATAACAGTAGATTAATATTAGTTACATTTTTAACAGATGTAGTATATTTGCAAAAAAATATGGAGCAAAGTTGTCCATGGATATCATACAATACTGAGGGTTGTGTTCAGAGCTTAAAATCTTATATGAGATCATTGATAATTGAATAGAAAATCAATATCCATCTGTTCATTTACCCAAAGTATGGAGTTCCAGGGTGCTGGACAGTTGCTGTGGACCGAACATGAGTCCATCTCAGGACACAGCAACACTCAGTCACACAGGGAATAATTCCAAATGTTTTAATCCAGCATGCATATTTTTCAGATGTGGGGAGTTTCCAAAAGGAGCAATTATATATTGTGGACGGGTACAAGATGATCTCAGAAAAATTTAGGGTGTGAACCAGGTCATCACATTTAATGATAAGGCAAAGTAAAAACAACACCCATCATGATGTTACTTTTCCATTACGCTGATCTTATCAAAAGCAAAACAAATGAGAGATTAGGAGTAGATCAGTCAATCTCTGAGAGGTCCGTCTAGTGGTATGATCCTATCACAAGTGAGGCCACCTTCCAAAAGACTGGTGTCTTTCTTTTGGCGGGACAGGCAGTAGCACGGCTAGGTGCCCTCATTGGGCAAATTCCCATTACTGTGGTGAAAGAAGGGAAAAATACCATTAATGGCAGGACCAGGACCCATCACCATATCTCCAGGGGAAAATTCATGAAGCTGGGAGGCCCCTGTTGTATAGTCGACCCTGTGTGCACTGAGCACTCTCAAGATGTTCCTTCACCAGGGGGTAGAGTCATGTGAAGCGATCGTGTAGACTGGCATCATGCTGTTGTATGTTCTGAAAGGGCAGAGATGCCTCCTCCTGCCAGCCCTCCCTAATGAGGACACACAAAAGTTGAGAATCCCATAAAGGCCTGTGCGACCTCGCGGGAGGCAAACAAAATGAGTGACATGAGCTGGTCCTAGTCTCTCCTGTCTGTCCATGTCATCGTCCTCAACAGTTGCTTGAGCGTTTGGTTTTATATATATATATATATATATATATATATATATATTTATTGTTTCTTTTTTATGTAAATAATATTTATATAAATAATAGATTGTAAACGGAGCCTTTATGTGAGATTCATTAAACCAACACCAGTCACAAATTATAAAACACTCAAGCCTGTTGAGTATGGGTGATGGAGCAGATCCTGTCCCAGCGGGGTAAAGGCAAGTTACTGTCATTAATTAAAGTACAGTATTATGCCCGTCATTGAGGAAAACTGAAATACCCAGAAGAAAAAGTGAAGAGGAGAGTCAGATTCAGTTATAGAATGACTAGAGGTGCAAACTGCAGATTAGAGGGTAATTCAAAGCCAATACATTATAACATACATTCAAGAACCATACAGTCAACATAATGTGATCATTTTTGTGTTTTTAAGGACATTGGTGTGCTTGTTGAGGCCCATGCAGACATGAGAATTTGACAATTCTAGACAGTAACAGTTTTCTGTACTTTTTTGTTAATTTTATTTATTCATGTTCTTTTTTGGCATAGCCTGCTAGGCACTGAAGGCATAAAGCAGTGTTCAGATTTGTACCCGTGCAGACACATTTGAAATGCCCAGAGATTTTCTTTCCAGTAAATGTATGTCAGTGATAAGACATCTCACTGGTGACATTTCAAACAAAAGGCTTAAATTTTCAATCCTCTATTTTTTTTTTTTTCTTCACACTAAGCTGGATATTAGAGGTCAGTGTCTTGTGCAATTCCCTCTGCTTTACTGTCCATTCTAGTCAGAGTTCAAATTTGAGTTTTATTTGTCATATGTAGCTGGGCCAGTAAATTGGAATTCTTATTTGCATTTGTTTTTGTCATGAACAATGCAATGCAATAGAAGGTTAAGTGCACAAGAAAGAGCATACATAAAGAATGGAAAAGCAATCTAAAATATGCAATATGTAGTGCAAAAAGTATGGCAGCTGACAATTCCAGTGTCATCCGATAGCAGTGAGTGTAATCAGGGTAATGATTGCTGGTAAAATTGTTTTCAAACCTGTCGGTCTTGGATTGGATGAGTGGTACTGTCTGTTCAGCCATGGAGATGAGAACATTTTGTTTTCATTTTGCTTGCAATCCTTGTTAATGACACTGTCTTAATTTCTGCAACATTTGGAAGAAAACTTTACAATTAATGGTCCATAAATGCCACAACCTTTTGTACAAGCTTCCTGCCTTGTGTACTTGTGCTATTATGTCACCATTCAGGACACTTTGTTTAGCATAATTGTAAAAATTCCTTATGAAACATGTCCTGTCTTTAGCCTATAACATTTATTTGTCCAGTTGTTAAAAATAGAGTCTACAAGACAAGCTCATTTTGTGCTTTCAAGGTTTTACTTTTTATTTATTTTTTTGTGTGGGTCAAACCTCTTTACTCAAATTGGTGACATACTGTCTCGGCTGAGCTGCTGCTAATTTGGTTCTGCGTTTGTGTGTTCTGGTAACTGGTATCACACTGCTGATTACTGGAAGGCTTTCAGTTAAACGAATGCCTAAAGCACTTTTTAAATTTAATTACTTTATTAAGCAGTTCACCTTTTTGGATATGCTAACAGTGCCCAACTAGATTTTATATTTGTTCCTTGGATTTTAAATCACCCATATTTTTTTCTCTAAAATGCTGATTTCCAAAGGCACTGAATCTCATTGATTTACAATCCCATTACCGGTGCATTTAATGTTGACATTTACATTTCTAAAAAAATGTTTTTTTAATGACTTACTTTGAGCTTAGTGCTGTTTTTGGCATGTAAACTCTGGAGACTCCATACCAGAATTTCCCAGTGTGTGCAGAGTTCTTTAACGTTAACATTGGTTCCATATTCTGAGTGAGTGAAGAACAATGAAGAAAGTATTTTAAGATGGAGTATCTTTTATCTGTGGCACCTCTGCATGAGAACCACCTTTTTCAACCCTCGCAAACATATGCAGTTTTTAATATCAGGAATTGGGATTAAATTACTTAGAGATCTGTACATAGACAACGTCTTTGCATCCTATGAACAATTACATTCCAAATTTACTTACCAGCAACATATTTCTTTCACTATCTTCAAATTAGAAACTTTGTCAAACAGAACCTGCCCGATTTTCCTCATCTCCCACCTTCCTCTATACTGGAAAAATATTGTTTAGTTTCAAGGACTCGGACAGCATTTCTGCAACATATAAAATTATTTTACAGTCCCTTCCTTTCAAAGATCCAAGAGGACAGTGGGAAAAGGATCTCTCACTCAACATATCAGAAAAGGAGTGGAAGGTAGCAATGCAGAGTGTTCATTCGAGCTCCATATGCGCAAAGCATCCAATTATTCAACTCAAAATTATATATCGAGCACATCGGTCTCGCTTAAAATTGTCCAAAATGTTTCCAGGGCAACATCCAACCCATGAACGCTGCAATCAAGTTCCAGCCTCACTGGGCCACATGTTTTGGGCCTGCACCAAATTAACATCATTCTGGACAAACATTTGTAAGTGCCTTTCAGACAGCCTTGGTGTCACAATCCCTTCTAACCCATTAATACCTGTGTTTGATGTTCTTCCAGATGGGCTTAAAGTGGAGAAGGACAAACAAACTGTGATTACCTTCACTACACTATTGGCACACAGACGTATCTTGCTAAACTGGAAGAATCCTAACTCTTCTCTTTTAAGTCAGTGGGTAACTGATGTTTTATATTATTTGAAATTGGAAAAAATCAAATTCTCACTTAGGGGATCTGTGTAGAACTTTTTTCAAAACCTGGCAGGATCTAATCAATAATATTTTAGAATAAGCTCTTAAAGCACTGAGGAAGTAGATTCTCTTCCCATTTCCTTTTCTTCTCCATTTATCTTTATCTGCCTATTAAACTCATCAATTTATTTATTTTTACTAGCTTTAAGTTTTACTCCATTGGCCATGCTGTCTTTCTCAGGGGTGGGAGTTGATTTGTTTTCAATCCTATTTTTTGTAAAAGTCAATCTATTTGTATGGAATTATTACAATAAAGTTAATAAAATTAAAAAAAAACAACAACATTGCATAGCATATCTTCCCCTCGCTTTCTAAAGACAACAGAGATGTGCAAATTCTCTCAATGTTTTTGTCACCAAAAAAAAAAAAAAAAAAACAAACTATGGGATGCCAGTGCCCAGTTTCTCTCAATTGGCATCAGATCATTATGGTACCCTCTGACATCACCATCATCTGAGATAATACAGTACTTTAGCTATAGTTACAAATTAAGTTGAGAGTCTCGCAACCACACACTGCCAGGGAAATATATTGGCTATGAAATGCTTATATTGAAACAATAACACCTCAAGTTTATAGTGAAAGCACCTTGAGCAAGGGGAAAGGTGCTATATAAATGAATGTATTAAAGTGCTTTAAGATGATAAAAGACAAGAACATGCTATAACATGGACAGCACATGCAGACTAAACACACTGAAGAACTCAAAGACAAAACTCTGGGGATGTCTGTTTTTATTGCTAACTGCTGTGTAGCAAGATGTTTGATGGACAGCTTAAAGTCAACACACAATTGCAAAAACAAATCTCCACATACTGGTTCTTTCCTCACCAGGACTTTGAGCTTCTCTTAACCAGTAGCATTGTAATGCTGGCTTCTTCACTATCCACACAGTAGAAGGAGCACACATAAGCGGTGGCCTCTTCAAATTTAGTACCATCTGGGCAACTTCCTCAGTGCTGAGTGAAGCTCCATCCCCGTTCTGATTGCATTAATTTTTTGTGCTTGATACAAGGTTATTATTGATCTGCATACTTTTTTTTAATTATTGTTTCTGCCTTAAAGGGAGAAAATGGTATTGGACTTTTCTGCTGCAGCCTTTTTTTGGGAACAGCTTCAACTAGAAGTGCAAACACATACCACAAGACATTTTTTTTTCCCAGATAAGAAGTCACATTGAGCATAGCATGGAGAATTTGGAAAAATTGTTTAAGAAAGCAAAGTTGAAGTTTGAGGTTTGTTATAAATATTTTAATAAAAAGTTAAATTACTAAGGGAAGTGTATTGCTTTTTTTGTACAATATCTGGGGAGGTTGGCCCTTAGTGCAGAAACGACACTAGTGATTTCGTTTTTGCCAGTGCCAAGTCTATTATATTTTGTTAAGTTGTTACTTTACATGCTCAGAGGTCGGAGTAAAGATGATGGCACATTACATGACTTCTGGTACAAGGCCATGTCAAACATGACAACTGCAGTTGCTGACCACATTGCCCAAGGATTCAGAATACACGACTAGATATCTTGGGGAATGACAAATTAGATGACTTCGTCATGGTTTTGCAGTACAGTTTCATATTTCCAAAATATCATGATCTCACCACCTTTTCAGTCTTCCAGTAACATGCTGCCTGACAGAGCTGTTGTCATACAAATGCTTTCTAGATCAGGGGTTTCAATCCTGGGGTGCAAGATGCCATTTCATGGAGTGTGGCAAAGATGAAGCCTGCATCACAATTCACCAGAACTGAGTGGGTTGTGTTGTCCAACTTTATCGTGGTGCAATCAGTGTCTTGCAGTATGTTGTCATTTATTTGTTTTCACATCACAGAATAGGAGGTTTAACTATCAAACGTTGCCTGTGCAATTGTCACCTGTGAATGAGCCAAAGAAATGTGTACTCTCATGAGTTCCTTGCTGCAGGAAGAGCATTTGTCAATGCGAATAACATTTTTTTAAGAAAATGGAATTTGGACCTTGTAATGATCCATAGAGAAGGGCGAGGTCTGGTATTGATTTCTGTACAAGCCCTGATTGTGAAAAGTCATGGATTTCAAGGTTTTTTTTACATTTTTGCCCTACTGAACAAGGATATATTACCTGCTGCTTACACTCGGCCCATCTCTCCTTGTGGTGGTCTTGGCAGTAGTGTAGCAATTTTAACTGTATGGTACATCTGTCTTTGAACTGCAGTGCTGGTGTTACCAGGAGAAACAGCTTGTCGACTGTGTTTCATTGCTAAGTTGCGTGCAACCATCCATTGCTTCATGGGGGTCTCCCATACCCTTCCCCAGTTCCCCAAACTCCTTGATCATTAGTTGTGTGTCTTTTTGTCGCAGTGCTGGATGCTTTGCGGGATGCCAACCCTGGGATCGTCAATTGAGTGTCAAAGCTTCATTTACAAGATTTTTGAGATTTCATATATTTAAACTGCTTGATTTATACTTACATTTTCTACACTGAGTTAAAGGCATTTTTTTAGTTCAATTTGTTCCTTTACAGTACTGTATGAGGTTCAAATTGTGGTTCAATAATTAGAAATTTAATTACTTTATCTTCAAATGTGATATTATTTTTGCAGAGGATGAGAACATAAGTCAAATATTTTCCAGGGATGCAGGGCATAGAAAAGGTTGGGAACCACTGGTCTAGATAGAGTGAGTTCAGCCACAGTCTCATACCCTTTTTTATTTTTATTTTTATAATCCTTTTTTCATTCTTTTGTGATACATGAAATACACAGCGACAGACAGACGAGCCTCTCTTCTGTTTGTGGGGTTCAAAACACCCTCATATCTTATTCCACTTGACTGCATTATATGCATTGTACTCCAGGTGAGCACTCATTGATTCTCAGGTCTAGCAGACACAGACCTGCCCCTACGAATCGACCAGATTAAACCCATTTGATTTTGTTGTGGTGAGTTGCAGGCTGGTTAGGATGAGCCTCTGGGCACGTCAGAATACACAATTGGACATCATGGCAGCATCCCTTTGACTATCTCCTACTTGCTAAAATTATGGAAATGAAGTTTGTGACTAAAAAAAAAAAAAAAGAAAAATCTCTGCAAAAGTCGAGTAACAGGTTAAGAGCTTCATTTACTACTGGACTTCAAGATACAAAATACAAAGTGGATTGTTAAAGTGTAACCCAATAGGTTAATGTTTTCCAGAAGATGCACAAAAACTGTATGCTGTGCATTAATAATTTGTTAGCTCACACACTTTTAATGGAAGGTAGCAAAAATGTGACTTAATTGTAATCTACTAAAATTTTGTCATAAACAATAATGCTGACCTGAGCAGCTCCAAGTAATGTATGGGTGAAGTATAAAGCCAAGACGAGATTATTCTATTATACTGTTGTGATGGGTCATTTTTGAAGATATAGCTGTTTTTTGATGAATATAAGAAACTGATTACCAGTAAAAGAATTCAAATGTCTCACCTATTTGCATGTCTCTGTTTCTATTCTTAAAAGAATAATTTTGAATATATTGAATAGAAGAACAATGAGTACATATAGAAAAGCTTATGTTATTTGGAACAGGATGAAATTTGAGTCATAAGTAAATATAACTGAATGAACTGTGAAATGAAAGACAATCCCCTTTTAATTGATCAATTTTGAAGGAATTAATTTATGTACCTGCCCCTGTTTTAGAACAACAAAACTGAAAGCGAATCCTCCATCTATTACAATAAAACTGAAACCCACAATTGTGTAACAATTGGCTTTTTACATTACTAGTTGCTCTTCACTTTGTTTTTGTTTTTTTTGGATGTTGAAATGTTCAGGTTAAGCAACACCAAGCCATATTGAAATTGGATGTCTCCCTTCCTTTGGTAAACTCCCAATACTTAAACACACAACATTAAATAAAAAACAACCAGCTGTGTGCTATACTGGTAAGTAACACAAAATATAAAAAATACCCGTAAACCAGAACAGCTATTATAATTGTATGTATGTAACTACACAAAAAAATGTAAACAAGTACAATGATTGATCAAAACCAACAATACATACTGTAACAGTCCTGCTAAACCCATCCCAGTTCCAGTAAGCTGTAGCTACGGAGAATTGTTGGTGCTCACAAATCAAATGGATGTTGGTAACTGTTGTATATAATGGATAAGCAACACTATTTCAACCTAAACAAAAACTGTGTTGTCTTACCAAATAATGATGTGCACCTTATTTGACTCTTAACCAGTGTTCTCTTCATTCGCCATTGTTCTAGTATGATGATCCTGAATTCTGGCATCTTTAAAGAAACATCTTCATTGTGACAATCTTCACTTAGCATGTAGCTGGCAAGAATTATTTGTCATAAATACTCCAACCCAAACGTGTGTGCGATCACAGTGGGTAATGCTTCCCTCTTTCTCACACAAAGATCAGAGGACGAGTCCTAAGATGAACTCTAATGTCACTTCTAGTTTCACCCCGAGCCCCCCTGCCTTTTCCACTCCGGGGGGCTATTTAAGGAACAGCACCTCCAGAAGTTGTCATTAAATTGGGGACCTACTGTACATTCTTCATTTCCATGGAGAAATCCGCTACCTGTACGAGAGGCACTCTCAGAAAGACTGTATAGTCCCCAGAGGATGCAAGAAGTTCGCTATTTCATTTGGACCCTTTTTCTTTTCCTTATTTTTGTTATATTAAATGGGGTACTTGGTTATCCTTTATGATTTCTTTCATTTCCTTCCTTTATTTACACACACATACACAAATGCTGTATATGCGTAAACCTGACAAGCCTCAATACAGGTGAAACACGTGTCACGTACTCTTTGTATTGTTTGGCAGATACTGTATAACATATCTATGATCTGCTTCTCGCAACTGAGAGGACATGGCGGATGTCTGCCAACTGATCAACTAACCGCAAGCGTTATCTTGTAGGTAACCATCCAAATAATCAGATTGCGATTCATACCTAAGAATGTAATATTCTGATCTTCATGCTGGCAAATAAGCGAACCAGACACTGTGGCGCAATGTCAGAGGCTTCGCCTCAGGCACTGGCATCAGAGTTTCGATCCCCATAATGGGATGCAAAAGTGCGCACATCTGATGAGCCCCAATAAGGGTGAAACATGCCATGTAATGTTTGTACTATTTGGCAGATACTGTATAACATATTTATACAGTACATATATATAAAAGTGAAAACCCACTGACTGATTCATAACTAGATCTCCTAAACCCTAAGTCCTAGAATTTTGAAATTTGGCATGGAGGTTTGTTCTAGGGTGTAGGTGAGAGATGATAATGGATTTTGTGAAACCCCTACCCTAAGGGGGTGAAACTGCCCTTTCAATATTAAAATATTTTATATCTCAAAATTGGTTAATTTTTCTCAGAAATGCTGAAATATGTCAGTTTTATTTTGATTTGTACTATTTTTTGCAATTTTTAAACAAATTCTATCTTTTGACAGGGTGGTTGAGAAAATGGGACACTTGCCAGTTTTTGGGTTTTCTTGCAAAATTTTGGCAAAATGTTTCTAAAAGTCAATATCTCATAAGAAACTGAGACGTACTGGTTTTGAAAATTCAATTCGCACTACGATGTCACGGCACCGGACAGCATTCGACACGTCAAAACATTCTTCCAGAGAGATTGCTGGTTTTATGTCAGCTGTCTGAGCCAATGTTACTTTGGGGAAAAAATGCAGAAATCTTTTTACCAAAGATATATTGAAAGAAAAATGGAGAAAGAATATCAGGGTTTAGATTTGCAGCAAAGAATGGATGAAGTCTATAATACTATAAAGGTCTCCTATTGCTGAAAAATATAGTAGTCAGATTGGCAGGTCAACCACTCAAACAATATGGCTTACCAGAACCCAGGCAATCAAACACAGTGGTCATAAACCTTCATTATTTGAAGGAGATATCTTATGATCCAGCGTAGATGTCTAATATTATTTCAAATAATGAACCACTTCTTAATTGTGACTAAAAAAAACTATAATCTATAAGTCTATAATTGACAGCGAACAGGATAGTTTATTTTTCTAGCTGCTCCTGGAGAGAACGGAAAGACATTCCTAATAAACTTATTGCTTGCAAAAGTAAGAGAAAGTCAAAATATTGCACTTGCAGTGGCTTCCTCTGGAATAGCAGCAACACTCTTACAGGGTGGCAAAATAGCACTTTCTGCTTTTACGTTGCCACTCAATCTGTTTTATGAATACTTCCCTATGCAATATCACCAATCAAAGTAACATGGCTCAAGTTTTTTGAGACTGCAAATTTAATTGTATGGGATGAGTGTACAATATCTAACAAGGTAGGTATCGAGGCACTTGACAGAACACTCCAAGATATTCCAAATAATATATTAATGAGTGGAGCTACTGTACTGCTTGCTGGAGATTTCAGGCAAACCGTACCAGTTGTACCAAGGGGCACACATGCTGATTAGATCAAGGCCTGTCTGAAGTCGTCCTATATGTGGCCGAAAATAAAAATGCTGAGACTTAAAAAAAAATATGAGAGTGCATTTGATGGGTGACGTAAACTGTGCAATGGCACAAGGCTGCAAATAAAAGCTTTACATAAAATCGTAATTGAAGCATGTATGTTTACTGGCTCTGGTCAGGGGAAAAACTGTCTTTTTGTATTGCGTATTCCCCTTATACCATCTGACTTTCTTTTTCAATTCAAACTCCTGCAATTTCCAATTAAAGTGCGTTTTGCAATGTCTATCAATAAAGCACAAGGTCAGCCTCTAAAAGAGGTGGGAGTGGATTTGAGGGATGATTGTTTTTCTCATAGCCAACTTTATGTGGCATGCTCCAGAGTGAGTTCACCTCACATCTTATTCATTCTGAAACCTGGAGGTGCCACATCTAACGTTGTGTACAGAGAAGTATTGTAGTTCCTTGCTCAGCATATTCAATCCTTTTGTGTGGTTTTTGTATACAGTGCGGACTTGGTACATAATCAAAAACTGAAATAAAATTGTGTCCATATTTTTATATCAGCCAATTTATTAAAAGAGATTTTTGGGAAGCACTGTACTAGCTAATACCTGCAGCTTCACTCGCAAACTTGGTCCTGAGGACCCACTGTGGCTGCAGGTTTTTGTTCTAACCAGCTTCTGTCTTTAATTGGACTCCGGGGCTAATTAAGTGAACTGTTATTTCCCAAGTTCTGTGTTTTGGGAGAATGCACTGATACAGAGCGTTGCCTCACCCACCACATGACAAACCACCTTCGGATCCCAGATTAGAACCCAAGTGCAGCCATGTAATGGGTGACACCTCAGCACCACACTAGTTCAGATGGAATGGAACAGTGCAAGGTTTATTTTTATGGTGGCTGGAGTGCCAGTTCTGCCACAAACCCCCAAGTTTTCCCTGCAGATTGGAGGGTCTACTTATTATGCAGGTTAATGTCATACCCAGGATGGAGGAATTGCAGGTTAAGGGCCTTGCTCAAGGGCCCAATGGAGTGCAATCACTTTTAGCATTTATGGGATTCGAACTTTCGGAAACAATATAGAAATTAGAAATCTATTCTTGGTTTAAAAAAAATTATATAAGATACTAATTAATGGGTCTGACGCTAAAGTAGTTTCAACCTTTGATTACTCAGTGTTGTGTGCCTGCGTGTCTGCTCTGCTTGTTTTTAATTGTCATTAATAAGACACAACGATGGGGGAAAACTGCACAGAGAAAGGTCAAAATATAATAAAATCAACAAAAGAGAGTTAAAAATTTAAATCTATAGCAAAAGCAGAAATATTTCTAAATGTCTTATAAATGTAAAAATCATGCTGCTATGATTTTCTGAATGTAGAATAAAAGAAAAAAAAAATACCAGCTAATTAAATGAGCTCAGTGTTATCAGGTGTTGTCACTGATTAGGAATCTGGTTGGAACAAAAACCTGCAGCCATAGTGGGTGCCCAGGACTGAGCTAGTGTGTGTGTGTGTGTGTGTGTATATGTATATGTGTGTACCCTGTATAATATATATATTAGAGAGATACAGATACACGCATACTTGCTCAATCCTGAGGATATAATATATATGCAGCTGTGTTACATTGTTACCTACTACCATCTTGTTGAAAGGTACAGCGTTGTGTTGGCCATGTTGGTAGTACCTTTTTTGGCCCTAGTCCTGATCCCATCTGAATGCAGAAGTTATTTGGCTCTGGTAGTTTCAGTACTTATGCTGATCTGAACCATTTATTTGCTAGTCTGGAGTTGTATTTGGTGGTAGACCAGTGGTGAGCCATAGTCCTGACCTGATTTCCTTCTGTGTAATTCATTTGTCACTGAACTGAAGTTGAACTTACCAGCGTCATTACGATGTGATGTTGTTGGAAATCCATAGAAAACACAATGAAATTTAGACAGTCAAGTTTTTCTTCAGCCCAGGAGCTCTGGGAGACATAATCCTTTAGTCTTCAGGTTGCATCTTACCCTTTCCTTCAATTATACTTGATCTGTATAATGTTATTACCTTTTGCTTCACTCCCACCAGTCTGCATGTAGCCCCTTTATCAGGTATCTAATGAATTATGGACCCTGTCCATACTTGTAAACTGAAACACCCCAATCACTTCCTTATGGAATGAGGTGGGATGGTGGCACAGTGATAGTACTGCTGCCTCGCAGCAAGGAGACCAGGGTTCATGTCCCAAGTGCTCACTGCATAAAGTTTGCACGTTCTTACCACGTGCGTGTGGGTTTCCTCTCACAGTCCAAAGCCATGCAGCTTAGGTTGACTGGCAATGCTAAACTGGCCCAATTGTGTGTTTGAGTTTAAGAATGTGGTCACCTTGCAATGGGCTGATGTTCTATCTGGGGATTGTTCTTGCCTTGCACCCGACTCTTGCTGGGATAGACTGCACCTTCCCTAAAATTCTGGCCTGGATAGACAGATTTGGAACATGGATGGATGATCCTACCATTTCATACAAATTGAATAACTCGCCATGTAATGTCCACTGCTATTAAATTAATAGTAGAATGTAAAATAGTATAGTTTCTCCCATTCTAAAAGTTTTTTTAACAACGATATCTAATTTTTTTTTTCAGTATGGCCCTTCTAATGCACAGTATTATTGCGAAGAGGGGTCACAGAATAGCAAATGAAATTATTGAGTATTTGTATTATCGTGGTATTTCCCTCTACTTACCCTTTACCTATTTTCTTCAAGAGTAAGTGTACTCGTCAAGTTCATTACTGGGTTGGTCTACTGTTGCACTTTAAGATTAACACATACATACTTAGATATATGCATGCACACAGAAACTCAACAGTGCCATATGAATGACACATTTACAGCTGGTTAATGTCTAGCACTTTAAACCACATAAGTGCCTTAGGAATAACACAACCCGTCACACTCTCAGCACTTCAAGAGACTTACTTATTATTCTGATTGGCTGGTTGTCAATATGATGACTGAATTCACTCGTCCGATATCAGCACGAACAACATGTGATGTTTTAAATATATCTCAGATCTAAATATTACTTTTGGTCTCCAAGAAAATATTCAAACATACAAAGGCTCAGCACTCTTGAGTATAGGCCATTTATCAGCCAAGAATGCCTTACTTTACGTACTGTTCCCTACCATGGCGTGGAGCTCTTACCCTCAGCCCTTAATAAACCTCGCAGCACAGAGTGTATGGCAAACTTCCGGCTGCACCAGGTGCTCAAAGAAATCTACCTTATTACTTCAATCACTCTAAACATTAAGACAAAGCATAGAAAGTTAAAAGCAGCATGGTATTTATTACAGGAATAATAATACTAGTACAACAAAGAATAATAGAAAATAGGGCTGATAAAGTCTGGATATATATAGTCTTTAGAAAAAGCTTTGAAAAAGTAAAGATGACAAGAATGAATGTCACGGACGACTTGTGATCTAGCACTTGTAGTTTTTCATTAGATGATTTTCTGACGATCAAATAGAAACGGCCGCGTGTTGACATCGCTCCGTACTCTTCTCCTGACGTCTTTGTCCCTTCTTCTTCCTGATGTTGCTCTGCAGACGAGGCATATTTATTATACAATTTTACCAGGGAGTTTTGCAAGATGAGATTGTTAGACATTCTGATTGGCTAGTTGTCAATATGATGAATTAATTCACTCGTCCGTTTTCCCAAGCAATAAAACTTTTTGCTGTTGCTTAATACCTACTGGCATGTCTTCCTTTCCCAGGCTGTAAACCAATTTAGTAACTTGTTGTCCCAGATGCCCAGGTTCTAAACTAATCAATAGCCTTAGGCTCCAGCATGTCTTCCTTTCTTTGTTGGAACAGCTGTTTTAAAAGTGAGGTACAATTGGGAAGAGGGTATGCTTTTGATGTGTCCCGATTTTAGTTTATCTGTTGTTGTTGTCTCAAGCAAAATATAATAAAAATACAGAACAAAATTTACAGATTTTCTACCCCACAGCAGGATTAAAAGGAAATTTAAGGGAAAAAATGGAGGTCATGACAGGCATCAGTTTTGAAAATCACTGTGTAGTTTGTTTAGCTTCTTCCTTATGCCGTGGCTTTTGAAATAGGTATGTGTGTTTCAAGTGCTGTAAGCATAATAGTAACTGATATTCAGTTGGGGTCAACTTGGTGCCCACAGGAAAGTCTGTACAAAGTTCAGTCCACCCACCGAACAGGAGACCACAATCTTTGCATGTTCTCAGTATTGTGTTTGTCAGACGTAACTGGATGTTTGCCTACTTCACTTGTGGAAGTTGGCCGGTGTGAGATAATAGTGGATATTTGTCTTTTTAATTTTGTGTGGGAATTTTGATTTTTCTTGCATTGCAAAAAAAAAATCTGCTATTGTTTTAGTGTTGCATAGCTAGAACTTGTTTGTTCATTTTTTCTTGTTAGCATTTGCTGTACAATGTTAATGCTGGTGCAGTAGATCAAGAAACAAATTTATCACATGGTATTTTCACCCCACCCTTCCTAAAAAAATCTGTCTACCAAACATTGTAACAGTTTTTAAAAGTCCTATGCAAAAAGTGTAAATTCATTTTATGCAGTTCATTGTGAATTAGTCAGCAGCGTTCGGCTATCAGTTGGCATTCCAGGAGCGCTTGGCAGGCTTTTCGTTTTGCTTGATGAGGCTTACCATTAATCTTTAAGGTGCACAATAGATGACTGGTGGGGGGTTGGGGGGTAGTTAATTAAAAGATCTGCGTCTGCCAGGAGTCGAGTGACTGTAGGTTTATGGGCTCCAGAGAAGAAAGGGCTTCATGACTGACTGCTCAACCTTAACAAACCAATCCAAATCAGCGCTGCCGATATGTCAGCAGAGCTTCAGCAACTAGATGGATTTCCTCAAAGGGTTTGCCTGCTAGATTCTGGAGATGTTCCCCTGAGTGGCAAAATATACATTTCTGACTTAAAGTACAGAATTCTGCATTTTTCCCCCGTTTTTTAGGTCCATTAGTTAGCCAGATATCCTGTCACCCAGGACACGGTTTTGCTGCTACCTGCTGCTAAAATCTATTCAGTGTCACAGCAAATTAATTTTCAGTTTGTAAAGGGGTAGCAAAGACGAAAATTAGTGAGACGTGAAATAACCTAGGTTGAAGCAAACGTAGCTTTAAAATCTCCCTTTGTATTAAATATTATTTTTCAATTTTTATTATTGAGGTATAGTTTAGCCCTCAAAGGTAACAGTACATATATCATTTGCAGTTTTACAATATTGCCTACAGACAACTGAGAAAATAATAATGCAATGATCTTGATGTATTTGTAAAGGTAGAGTCATAGAATAATGAAAAGAAAGATTTAGAAGGTGATAAGTAAATTCCAACCATTGACTTCTGTGATTAATAATTGAGAACTAGTGATACATAAATTACATCATAAGAAGTACAGTACAGATGTACAGTACAACATAGACAACTTCTGTCCACGTATCAACCAACCCCATGGCCATCCCAAACCTGTCTTCCAGCATATAATGCTGCATTCATGTGCTATTGAAGCAAAACCAAGGAGCTGGTGGTGGATTTTAGGAGGCCCAGGCCCCTCCTGGACCCCGTGATCATCAGAGGTGACTGTGTGCAGAGGGTACAGATCTATAAATACCTGGGAGTGCAGCTGGATGATAAATTGGACTGGACTGCCAATATTGATTCTCTGTGCAAGAGAGGACTGAGCCGGCTATACTTCCTTAGAAGACTGGTATCCTTCAACATCTGCAATAAGATGCTGCAGTTGTTCTATCAGACGGTTGTAGCGAGCGCCCTCTTCTACGCAGTGGTGTGCTGGGGAGGCAGCATTAAGAAGGACGCCTCACGCCTGGACAAACTGGTGAGGAAGGCAGGCATTATTGTAGGCATGGAGCTGGACAGTTTGACATCTGTGGCAGAGCAACGGGCGCTGAGCAGGCTCCTATCAGTTATGGAGAATCCACTGCATCCACTAAACAGTATCATCTCCAGACAGAGGAGCAGCTTCAGCGACAGACTGCTGTCACTCTCCTGCTCCACTGACAGACTGAGGAAACCGTTCCTCCCCCAAACTATGCGACTTTTCAATTCCACTTGGGGGGGTAAACGTTAATATTATACAAAGTTATTGTCTGTTTGTACCTACATTTTTATTACTCTTTAATATATATATATTTTTTTTGTATATCAGTGTGCTGCTGCTGGAGTATGTGAATTTCCCCTTGGGATTAATAAAGATCTATCCATCCATCCATCCATCCATCCATCCATCCATCCATCCATCCATCCAATTTCCAAGTACGAAATTTCACATGAATGCCCTAAAAGCTACCAGAATTCTCAGTTGTCTCATAATGATGACCTTTTCCAATTGTATAACCCAAAAAATGTATCCTCTTCATCCAGAAATGGCATTTGTATAATCAAACTATATTTGGAGCTATGTAATACATTAATATGTTTTGTTTGCTCTTCATTTGCACAAAAAAAATAAATCAAAAGTACCTATGCATTTCACTGAAAAATCCTACCAGAAATTCACATGAACACACTGATGCAGGAAGGTGAAATGTCAAAAGTCGGAGCTCTGAAAACTCTGATAGCACGTTGAATGCAGCATTAGATGTTGAGTGACTAAAAGGTAAGCAAAAGGGAGGAAACATCCCACCTCTTATCGGAAATGGGAAAGCTCAGGAAATAAAGGCAGAGCAAAAGTAACAGAATGGACAGCATCAATGGGCAGCAGACATCAAATCACAATCAGTCAAGTGATTGTTGTGATTCGGTGTCCCAAACATAGCAAAGTGGATATGAGGGATCCTAAAAAGAACCATAAAAAGTTGAGCCGTAACCTGAATAGGCTGCTCAAGGAGACAGGCCAAATCCATCTAGACTCAAAATTGCTACCTGCAGGCTTCAGGTCCAACAGACCCCATGCAAGGCGAGTTGGCAAAATAACAAGAAAGTTCCTCAAAGAGGAGGGTCACCACCAACCTCTGGTTTGTGCACAAAATGGGCAAAAGAGAATTTTTATAAATCAGGAATTTATTTGAAAAAAATAGAAACATACAAAGAAAATGGTCAAAAGAGCAAAAATAGGCAAAAAAGAAGTTACATAAAAGGTAATCCTACAGGAAACCAATGCAAATCCACAATCCAGAAGAGAAAACCAGGGACGGGAGCAAAATAATTCAAGAAACTAGAAAATCCAAAGAAAATAATACTTACAGTATAACTCCTTTACAAGTAATATTCTCCTAATTTGAGCTTACTCAGCTGTGGCCTTAAATAGCCAGCGTGAGAGCTCAGATGGTGTGATGTTAGGGTGGCACCACCCACAAAGCACAAGGAATGTAATTATATTTATAGACACAGTACGTATGCAAAATACTCAACAATATTAAGAATAATAATTCAAAAAGAACATAAATACAGAAAAACACAGATCTATTCCTAACAGTAGTTTTAAGTTGCAGTTCTTTTTCAAAGCCATTTTTTCAACCATTTGCTGAAGTTTCTAGAACTTTCCCTAATAGTAGCAGTTCTTAGCACATTTTAGTAATCATTAGCTGAAGTACCTGATGTTGACTGGTTATCTGCTATATAATAGCATCCTACTGTGGAAGATGGTGAGGTGGGGGTCCCTACGAACAATCTGATTGGTCAGTTTTGTTATGGTTGCTCAATCAAATGCAATCAAAACAAGATGTGCTGGATAAGACAGGTAGACACAAAGGAGCATATGGAGGAAGGGTGTAGGAGGAACACTGAGAGTCGCCTTCAAAGGTGGGATTTATTGTAAGATTACTAATGTTTACACAGTGGATATTGGTGGTAGCCAAAAAGCGCTTTACAGGAACACTATTGGCAGAGGAAGTGCCAGACAAAACAGGCTGAGACGCATGAAACTACCCAGGAAAGGCGTAGGATGAATGCTGAGGGTACATGGTAGACAAAACTAGATAGATAAATACTTTATTCATCCCTTAAGGGAATGTCAGGTATTTTAAAATATATTGTACTATCTGTCTTTGACAGGTAATGTAGCTAATATAGTTATAATTAATTAATATAGGAAATTAAATATTTATGTGCTTGGTTAAATGTTGACCCTTTTTTGCTGAAAATGCAAGAGTCCCGTCCATCATGTACACTCTATCTCTGATATCAATTTCTCTGCACTTATGAGTTGAGATTTTGTTATATTTGTGTACAATTGGATTCCATTATTGTGGTAACTCCTTGCTGAGAGGGATGCCACATATTTGTACAATCCCAATTCTAAAAAAGTTGAGACATTGTATAAAATATAAATAAAAACAGAATGCAATGATTTGCAAATCTCATAAACCTATATTTTATTCATATTAGAACATGTAAAACATATCAAATGTTTAAACAGAGAAAATGTACCATTTTAAGAAAAGAATAAGGTCATTTTGAATTTGATGGCAGCAACATGTTTCAAAAACATTGGGACAGGGCCAAGTTTACCTCTGTGTAGCATCCCCTCTTCTTATTTTAACAACAGTATGTAAATGTCTGGGAACTGAGAGCAGCTGCTGGGTGTTTGGCAGAGGAATGTTGTCCCGTTCTTGTCTGATATAGGATTCTAGTTGCTCAACAGACCTGGGTTGTCTTTATTGTATTTTTTGTTTCATGATGCTCCAAATATTTTCATTTGGTGAAAGGTCTGGACCACAGGCAGGCCAGTGTAGCACCTGGACTCTATTACTATGAAGCCATGCTGTTGTAATAGATGTAGTATGCAGTTTAGCATTGTCCTGCTGAAATATGCAAGGCCTTTCCTGAAAAAGACATCATCTGTATGGGAGCAAATGTTGCTCTAAAACCTGTATATAGCTTTCAGCATTGATGATGCCTTTCTAGGCCATAGGCACTAATGCACCCCCATATCCTCAGAGAGGCAAGCTTTTCAACTGAGCGGTGATAATAAGCCGGATGGTCCATCTCCTCTTTAGTCCAGTGGATGCGGAGTCCATGTTTTCCAAAACGAATTTAAAATTTCAGTTTGTTTAATCACAGAATAATTTCCCACTTTGCTCCACTTTGGCCCAGAGAAGACAGGAAAGTTTCTGGATCGTGTTCACATATGTCATCATCTTTGTATGATGGAGCTTTAGCCTGTGTTTTTGGATGGCACGGCGAACTGTGTTCACAGACAATGATTTCTGGAAGTGCTCTTGAGCCCATACAGTGATTTCCATGACAGAATCATGCCTGTTTTTAATGCAATACCACCTGAGGGCCCTAAAATCACAGGCATCCAATATTGATTTTCGGCCTTGTCCCTTGCGCACATTGATTTCTCCAGAATCTCAGAATCCTTTGATGATATTATGTATTGTAGATGATGAGATATGCAAAGTCTCCACAATTTTATGTTGAGGAACATCATTCTGAAATTGTTCCATAATTTGTAGATGCAGTTTGGTGAACCTCTGTCCATCATTATTTCTGAGAGAATCTGCCTCTCGAAGATGCTCTTTTTATACCCAATCATGTCACTGACCTGTTGCCAATTAACCTACTTAGCTGCAAAATGTTCCTCCAGCTGTTACTTTTTAGTACCACTTACTTTTACAGCTTTTTGTTGCCCCCATCCCCACTTTTTTGAGATGTGTTGCTGCCGTCAAATTCAAAATAAGCTAATATTTTTCATGAAATGATAAAATGTCTCACTTTCAACATTTGATGTTCTATTGTGAATAAAATATGGGATTTATGAGATTTGTAAATCCTTGCATTGTTTTTTACTTACATTTTACACAGTGTCTCAACTTTTTTGGAATTGGGGTTGTATTTCCTAGTTGTCTGTAATTTATGGAACAGATATCTAGTCCCACATAATAACCCGAATAGCTTGTTGAAAAACTGAATCATTGATATGGCAGGTAAGCTGAGCAAAACCACTGTTTTTGTTTTTCCCTCTCTTGAAGTCCTGTTTATGGTGTTTCAAGGTGCTGTCAAAATCTTTGTATGGGTTGGGTTAAGTGTTACCAACATGCAAGTTTCATGAATATCCATCCAGCTGTTTTGGAGTATTTTGAGGTTTTAATGGTATTGGTCCTCCAACCTGCAGGGAAAAACCTGGGGATAGGTGGCAGAATTGGCACTCCAGCCACCATAAAAAAAAAAAAAACTCACACTGTTCCATTCCAATTGAACCAGTATGGTGGTGAGGTGTCACCCGTTGCATGGCTACACTCGGGTCCTAATCTGGAATCCTGAGTTGGTTTGTCATGTGGTGGGTGGGTCAATGCGCTGTGCTCCTAACTTCTGTGATGTATGCCTCACCTCAAGTTCTCCCATTACAACGCACCAGTGAAATTCTTGAAACTCCATGAAGCCTATATTATAAAATGGCATGAACAAAAATGTAAATACAAAATTTAGCGAAAGTATACATAGCCATTTCTGAGTGATTGTATGATTTTACCACATACCCCACCCCACTATCATTTCCTTGGAATTACTGATTTGGATTGTAGCTTGTAAGTAGGGCCAATCCTAAATAATATGCCAAAAGTATTATCATTTTCTGAGCCGTTTTTGTGTGATCGACAAACAAGTGCGTTCTGAGGGTTGAAACAGATCAACAAACTGACAAGAGGGTATTACAATTTTATTTATGTAGATTACAAATCAATAACAAACTAAATTACAATACTGACTGTTTGACAGGCATTTATCTTGAAAAGGAATGAAAGAACTCAAATGGGGAGATTGTGAACGTGATGATGCACAGTGCCGTGGTGAGTTATGATATTCTAAATGGAATTGCATTGCTTCTCAATAGTTTAATCTATACTATTGTTCTTTGTATTGGTCAGTTCAGTATTGCAAGTTATTCTTTGGAGAAATTTTTTGTCATCTTGTGATCTGTCAGTTGCATGAATAAGAAACCAGTAAATTTGAGTTTCATTCCCGTATATGTATAAAGATAAATGGATATAAAAAAGCACAAAAAAAAAAGAAAGCTCATTTGAAACCCACACAACTGAATGCAACCCAGCAGTTAACTTTCAAATATTTTTGACTGCAGGCAGATTTTTATGTAAGAGGAAGCACTGCTGTATAGTACTGTATATACTGTAACAGGATTTTACCAATTCAGTAAAATTGTCAGGATTTCACTTTTACTGACTATATGTTTTACACTTTATTTGCCTATGTTCTATGCAGAAATATTTTGGAAAAAATTTAAATATTGTAAAAATGTGACAATAAATAAAGAAAAAAGCATGAAATGTGAGCATAGATAAATAAATGTGTCACAGAATATGTTATTAGTTTCTTGACTATGTGTTTAATTTTGTCCATAACATGCCTCTAAATGCAAAATGAAAGCTGGCTTTAATTTTAAACTGTTCATTTCACTTGTCCAGGCTGAGTGGGCGGGCTCTAATCAAGTGCTGGGTTTTAATTGGTGAATCATTTGATATAGCAGACTTAAAAGGCCATATTTGCAGCAGACACTTCAGATGCAGGCTCCTAATGATGCATTTGGAGTCCATAGAATTAAAGTTGCCACATCGCACAGGCATTCTGGGTGACTTTTTCTTACACTCTTAGTCAAAGTACACAGTCACGGATACGTGCGCATGAGCCAAAGGATTCCCAAAGCACATCAGCTCTGCAGATGATTCACAAAGCAGAACACTGTAGGGGGTCTTTTCCATCCTTATTTCGTAATTGGCTTGATGAAGATTTGTCAGATTCTTCTTTAAGCACAGTGGACTGCCATTAAGAGTGATTTTAGGATTGTGTATGTGCTCATTATAAATCCACAAAATGTGAGGTATCAAAATACTCCAAGGCTGGAGTTGTGCCTGTTTGCTGAAATGATCAGCATACACTTTATAACCTTAGCATTTTTTGACCTGCATATATAATATATGTACTCTACTGGTCAAAAGTTTTAGAACACCTCAGTGTTCCAGTTTTTTCATCAAATTTAATTAGTTGAAATGCAATAAATGACCTTGCAGCACAACAGCTTCAAGCACAGCTTAACAGTGGTTGAGAAAAGCAAGTCTCAGTTTCTACTGTGAAGAGAAGACTTTGTGCTGCAGGTTTGACAGGGCAAATGGCAGGAAGAAAGCCATTCCTTAAAGATAAAATAAGGCTTTCAAATTCCGGCTGTGGACATCTGTGGACAAAGTCTCCTCTTCACAGCAGAAAGTGAGACATGCTTTTTTGACCACTGTGCTTGAAGCTGGTGTGCTGTGATAATGCTCTGTCTTATTTAATTTGTTAATTGCTGTTCTCTTGACGTTATCACTGTAATATTGTCCAAGTAGTACTTGAGAGAGTGTAGTAACACAGTCTGTTCCAACATTGCTTTAAGACAGACCGAGGGCTTTTAAGTAATCAACTGAAGTTGGGACACCTGTGGAAATTGTTGGTTTCAACTTGCAAGGCTTCATTTACTTTAATTGCTGCAGAGCATCTGCAGGTTGTCACCTATTAGTTGTACCCTGAAGAAGGTCCATTATAATTATTATCTTAGTAATAATGTGGAACAATTTGTGAAATTAGTGAAAAATTATACAAAAACCTGACAATGTAGCCATCGTGTCTTTTTATTAAATATATTATTTACTTTTTAAGGTTGTATTGTGGTTGTAAAATTGATCTCTCAAATCAATTAATCCAGCCATTATATTGTTATATTTATTTGCTATTTGATTTACACTTTTTGTAAATGGGCAGCATGGTGGCCCAGTGGTAGCACTGCTACCTCGCAGTAAGGAGACCAGGGTTCACTCCCTGCATGGAATCTGCATGTTTCTATGTGTGTGTGCGTGAGTTTCCTCTGGGTGCTCCAGTTTCCTCCCACTGTCCAAAGACATGCAGGTTAGGTAAACTGGAGACACTAAATTGTCCCTTGTGTGCGGATGTGTTTGTGCCCTGCGATGGACTTGTGTCCTGTCCAGGGTTTCTACCTGCCTTGTGCCATATGCTAGCTGGGATTGGCCCCAGCCCTCCATTTACAACTTTACCTAAACAGCAAAAATGCTCGAGCTGGCCCTGGAGTTGACATTATATTTTCGACTCAAAGGTGCTTTCTGTTCCATGGCCTTTGGTATCTTTCCTAACCTGCTGCAATGTCCAAGTAAAAGAAAAACTGATAAAGAGAGAAGATACTTTCAGGACAAATGTGAGTATATGATTGTAATGAACACTAAAGTAAATGTGGTGGGAGTTGTTTGCTAATATATCCCAGCTTGCGTTGGGTATATAAAGTGTTATTTTTGGCCCTCAGTAAATTAGAATTTCATACCACTGTTGATATGATAAGTGCAGCAGGGCTATCTAAACATAAAACAGGAACTTCATGCCAAAAAGTCTACCCTTCTATTTGTGCTCAGAATTTAATAACTAATACAAATTTTAATTTTCTGTCAGGCTCTGTGTACAGTATATTTTACAAAACCGTAAAAGAAAAATATAGTAAGCAGTACACAAACTGTAAGAAGCAAGTTCATTGAAGTGTAACTCCCTACCCCAGTAAAAGTTTAAACTTCATTAAGAAGATTAATGATTGTTATTCTAAATACAAAAGAATCATGATTATCTGTTATCTACTGACACCACCACACTACTCTGACTTCAACTTCCTTTTACTCCACTTTTTCCAGTTGTTTCTGATTTGTATGCAATGAAAAATAATAATTCTTCTTGCAAATCCTCTTATAAATTTGAAAGCTTCTGCTAAACCTCACATAAATCGCCTCCTCCCGAGACTACAGAGGTTTAGTTTTACAAGCCTGCCTTGATAATCCCAGCTCCTCAAGAGTAGATTTAGGGTTGATGCTCTCCTTTGTACTTTTCCTAGTGTTTCAGTGTTGTGTGTGATATTTATTTCATTTTAAAACCATGCTTTGTAGATCTTCAATGTCTCTAATGCATTATGTAACATGACCATGATTCCCGATCTATATATTAGAATTGTTATTGCTTTCATGCTTTACCTTTTTAAAAATACAATAATTTGTTCACTGCAACATCAGCTTAGGTTTTCAGATACATCTTTTAGATTTGTTGTACTAATTTATATTCTCAAGTTTATAATGTTGTTGTCACTCAGTGAAGGCATTCTGTGTGATTTGCATAGTCACTCCATCCATCCATCCATCCATTTTCCAACCCGCTGCATCCGAACACAGGGTCACAGGGGTCTGCTGGAACCAATCCCAGCCAACACAGGACACAAGGCAGGAACCAATCCTGGGCAGGGTGCCAACCCACTGTAGGACACGCATAGTCACTCCATACTCTTTAAAACATTGATCCTTTAATGGCACTGAATGGTTCTTTACGGGGTTGTGCCGTTCCTTGTAGAATTATTGCTTGACAAAAGACCATTCCCTTCTGAGAACAGTTCTTTCTGCTTTAAAAAACTTCCTAATATGTGGGGGGAAACAAACTGAAATCTTCAATGTATAATAGAGTACCTAGCAGGACACCAACAGATTACGAAAACCTGGACTTAGCCTGTGTTATTGAACATATGCAGCAAGAGTCCTTTTAAAATCATAACCCATTGGTATTTCACGGATATGTTGATATTTATTCATCGTTATTTACTGTATGGAGCCTGCTATGGGTCTAGATAATTAAAAGATTCTTTCTGGAACCTTCATGTGAATGAATCCTTTTGGGAACCAAAAATGGTTCACTTATGCCATTGCTCTGAAGAACCATTCTAGTACCTTTATTTTTAAGACTACAGATACAGGAATTTACTTTAATAAATATAGGGGTTTCATGTTACTTTAATCATTTCAATTTAATTTGATATATCTATATAATCATTTACTTTTTATAGTCTATCTCTAGCAATAAGAACATGCTGAAGCTGCCAAATGGTAGGTTTTCTCTAATTTTAGATTTTACTCTTTTAAGGTATAGAATTAGATAGCCTTTTCATTGGACATTTTAATAATTCTCAGGAAAGGATTTATTTCCAACTTCTTTTTAGCCAACTGGATGTTTGCTGTTTTATGTACATATATATTTTTAAATCAAAAGCTATAAGTATTTCTCAATAGTTGTTCATTTCATGTCTTATTACAACTTATGTTGTCATAACATAAGCCTCATATTTCACTATGTGTCCTGAATATGACGTTAAACTGCATCCGGCCCTGCATGTCTTCCTCCAGCATGCAGGGAAATCATTGGGTTAGTGGCAGGATTGACACTCCTGCCACCATTTTAAAAAAAAAAAAAAAAAAAAAAAAACGACAGCTGACAAGACACCATTCTGCTTTCCGCTGGAGTAGCTCTGCTGCAGCTGCCCATATGAAGGTGTCTTGCATTATGAATGGAATGGGGGAAAGCCCACCAGAGCCCCATCCCCGGAAGAGCTGAAACCGTCGGAGAGCCAATGGGGTCAGACCTGTTGGGGATCGGAACTGGTGTGGTGCTGAGACGTCGCCCGCAGCATGGCAGAACTCGTGTCCCAATTTCAGGTGGCCCATCTGGGTAGGAGCATGGAATGTCTTGTCTATCTGGCATGATGATCATCTTCCTCTGCTGTTGGAGGAGCTTTGTAAACTCTGCATTTCAGTAGCAGCACTCTCTGAGGTACACAGACCTGGGACTGGCCAGATCTCTGTGGGATGATACACCTTTTATTGGTCTGGTAGCTCTGACGGCTGTCATACTTAGGGAGCAGCTGTTGCTGTGGCGGATCAGCTTCTTCCGATGGTGTCTGATGTCACTCCTTTCAACAAGCGTATTTTGAGAATCGGATTATGACACTCCCTGGGTGTCTTGTCTGTTGTCTCAGTGTATGCTCCGATCATGGTGAGGGAGACATTTTATTCACAACTTTGCTCAGTGGTTGATGGGTGGGTGCCCGTGAGGTGACACTCCTTTGACTTCAGTGCGACCACTG
Organism: Erpetoichthys calabaricus; assembly: GCF_900747795.2. NCBI lineage: Eukaryota > Metazoa > Chordata > Cladistia > Polypteriformes > Polypteridae > Erpetoichthys > Erpetoichthys calabaricus. The sequence continues at coordinate 58,795,462 of NC_041407.2, forward strand.
GCACTGACAGGGCTGGCTATGAGGTGACACTCCTCTGGTCATGGGTGACTTCAATTCAGCCACTGGCACTGACAGGGCTGGCTATGAGGATTGCCTCTGTCCCCATGGGTCTGGTGACCATGGTGAAAGTGGCTCCATGTTCCTTGACTTTACAAAAAGTCAGGGGCTGTGGACTGCTGGATCCTAGTTCCAGCCACCCGAGCCGCATCGTTGGACTTTGTACTCCAATACTGGCGGTATGGTGAAGAAGATTGGTCACATCCTCGTGGGGAAATGCTGGAGGCATTTACAAAATTGCAGGGTCTACAAAAGTGCCCAGTTTGTGAATTCTGACCACAGACTTATTGTTGGTACTCTGAAGATCGAGCTTAGGTCCAGTAGGCTACCACCTACAAGGAAAATGAGGCTGAACCTGGCCAGTCTCCAAGATCAGGATGTTTCTAATGAGTTTGAATGCAGTTTGTGTGAGGAACTTACAGACTTGGGTGTAACTGCTGATTCTAATGTAATGTGGGAGACCTTCCGTGATAAGACCCTGAGGGTTGTGTTGGTGTTACCAGTGTTCTCGGAAGGAGGTGTTTCATCTTACAGGGCACTCTAGATATCATCAAGAGGAGTAGCAGTGCAGAGCTTGATGGTAACCCCATCAACTAACCCTAATTAGCTGTGAACTACCCAATATCATTGAGATTACACAGGTGGTGAACCAGCTTGAGGGTAGGGAAGGCTACAGGTATCTGTGGTACCCGCGGTGAACTTCTCCAGGCAGTAAGGCTGTCCTTTTGGCAATGCAAGAAATCTTTTCTTCCATTAGGAAGACGGGCATCATCCCAACTGACTGGAAAACAGGACTTGTCGTCGTTATCTGGAAAGGGAAGAGTAATCGCCTGGATTAAGGCATCTACACGGGATAACATTGCTCTCAGTGCTGGGTAAGGTCCTTGCTAGGGTCATCCTCAATAGGATCTGTGATCACTTGCTCACCTACAGGAGACTGGAGCAGTCTGGTTTTACGCTTAAGAAGTTTGCACTGAGGGTTCCAAGGAGCATAGATGCGACTATCGGCAGAGTTTTTTGCAGCCTTTGTTGATTTTCGTACAGCGTTCAACTCAGTTGATTGTGCAGCCCTGCGGGACATCCTGAGACTTTGTGAGATCTCTTAAATTTGCTGGATGTCATGGCTGGCCTGTACACTGGTACTATGAGTGCTGCGCAGAGTGGAGACAATTGTGGTCAAATCCCAGTTGATTCTGGGGTTCGTCAGGGGTGTGTTCTTGCTGATACTCTGTTCAATGCTTGCATGGACTGGGTGTTGGGCAAGGTCGTGGGATCCAGTGGATGTGGTGCATCTGTTGGTGAAAAAAGATTCACTGATCTTAACTTTGCCGATGATGCTGTAATGTTCGGAGAGTCAATGGAGGCTCTGATTGGGGCTGAGCGAATAGTCTGAGTGTCTGGGTTTACGAATGTCCTGGATAAAAACCAAGATCCAGGCTTTAAGTGACTTCTTGGGGACAGTCATCAGCAGTGTGTAGGTCTACGGGGAGAATATCAACCTTGTTGAGAGGTTTACTTACCTCGGCAGCGACATATGTGTCTCTGGTGACTCTTCCTAAGAAGTCAGTAGACTGATTTGGAGAGCATGAGGGGTCATGAGGTCACTGGAAAGGGGTGTGTGGCACTCCTGATATCTTTGAAAAAGGTCCTTATGCTTCCTGTTTTTCTATATGGTTGTGAGACATGGATGCTATCCAGTAACCTGAGATAAAGGTTGGACTCCTTCGGTACTGTGTCCCTTCGGAGAATACTTGGGTATCGCTGGTTTGACTTTGTGTCAAACGACTGGTTGCTCACAGAGTCTAGAATGAGGCACATTACCTGCATTATGAGGGAGCATCAGTTACAGCACTACAGTCATGTGGCATAATTCTCCGAGGGTGATGTGGCTTACAGAATTCTCATTGTTGAGGATCCAAGTGGCTGGACCAGGCCTAGGGGATGCCCAGTTAACAACTGGCTGCAGCAGATAGATTGTCATTTCCGTAGGGTGGGTCTGGACCACGTGTTTGCCTGGGGAGTTGCCAACGGGATCCTGAGTTGTTTTGCCATGTGGTGGGTGTGGTAACATGCTGTACCAGTGCATGCTCTCCAACCTGATCTGACGTGATATTTCACTGTTTAAGCATCAGTGATAATTTTAGCCAATAACAGCTCTAAAATTTCGAAATGTTTTACCTTTTTTACACATGGTATCACCGGTCTATCAATCTTCCCATCATTGTGTGCCTTTCTCAAATTTTCCATACAGCAAATTCCACTATTACAGTAAAAAAATGATGCCATGGCTGTGCATGATAACAGACTCCCATACTTTTTAATAACCTCATTCCAAGAGGTGGAGCCAAATTCTTCAGCAAAAATATCCAAAAACTAGTTCAGCATTTAAAAAGACACAGGATCATCAAAACAAGTTTAAGACTGTGTCACCTTGGTAAGCCACTTTGACTGTTTGTGAATGGCCAAGCACAGTTAGGTTTTGGAGATGGTCCAAGGTTCAAGTTTACATTCAGTGATACCACAGGCTAGTGATAACAGCATACTCCAAACAATAGACAGTGAATGAAACACCAAACTGTGTATATAAGAGCACACATCAGTACAAGCTGCCCTGGAATAGAATTATAACTTGTGATTAAAAATCTCATTATCTAGTGATGCAAGTACCCATGGTTCTATACCATTTAGCAGAATGGAAAAGGTAGAAAAGAGACTGTACTGGATGATGGAAGTGTTTTGTAATAAGGTGGTGTTATGAAATTTAATGATGGAGTTGGAGGTGTGTTTAGATACCCAATCATAGGTTAAGAAGGAGCATAGTAGGTTCTCAACACATTATCCAGTCGTGTGCCAGCGTGGAGGAGGCAATTTTTATTATAACAAGGTGCCAGAATAGTTTGAAGTGTAAGGGACATGGCATTCTCTGTGGACTTATTGTGACAATAAGTAAACTGCTGGTGGTCCAGACAATGTGTTAAACGATGCTTAAACATTTAAAGTTAAGAGGAAATATCTTGCCAAAAAAGAAAAAAACTGCTTTTTTTACTCCAAGATTATTGTATGATTTTCTGTATGAACCAGTGAATTCGGAACAACCATTACTTTTATTGGTGTAAGGTTGTTCTGAACCACTGGTTTCAGTAATATGAAACTGTTGAAAATGGTTCAGCTTAGTAGCTTGAAGATTCTGTACCAAACAGGAAATCAATGGAATTAGGGTTACTGATGGATTATGTGCTCAGAAAAAAATTCATGTATGTATCAGGATACAAACTTTTTAAACATGCTGCTCTTATGTTCTAAAATGGAGACCAATAAAGATAACATTACAAAAAGGGGGAAAGGTTTGACATAATATTTCAGAAAGTAGAAATGGTTTAAGATTGGAAGGATTCTGCAGATGAAAGAAAGAAATTTTAATTTTACGAAAATGTGCAACATACATTTTTTTTTTACTTTTAAAGTGAAGTATAAAAATTCTACAGAATATGAATTTCTTGTTTGCTGTAATCAGTTATCTCAGCAACTCGGGTAGATTAAGAATGTTAACAGTTTTAGTATGTTGTAACATTTACCTGCCATCTTACAATTTTCCCATCTGCAAATTATTGCAAATGTGCAATACATACTCCACTCATAAGTCTTGATTTATTGGATCAGTTATATAAAGTAAAAATCTCTGAAGTCAGAATAAGATTAAACACACTCTAATGCTGGAGGTCTGAATTTACAATGCACTTTGTATATTGATTAACTGGCAGACTAAAAGCAGTGTCACTTCACAGTTCTTCATGGTTATAAAAGCAATGAAAATAAGTAAAGAAGATACATTCAATTATTTTTTTTCTAAATCCATTTATCTAATTTAGATCTACAGCCTCAAAAATATTAACTCAAAATGTTTTGATTTCTGCACACATTTGGCCACTTACAAAGGCAACAGTGTTGTCTGGGTTGATAGGCTTGAGTCCTCCTTTTTTCTCTAACATTACTACTGGTCTGGCAGTATTCACTGTATTACTATAGCAAAACAAAGATTCATATACTTTTAAAACTATAGGCCAATATCACTAATAAATACAAGCTACCTGCCAGAACTGTTGCACTTGGACAGCAGTGGATCTTTCTTAAATGCATTTATCCAGCTCAGACAAGACTAATTAACTAAGTGCTCTTGCATATTAATGATGCTCCATGAAATTTTGCTTGTGTGGCTGTGAGAAATACATTTTACATACTGAGCGTATCATGTCGGTCATGGTTCAAAGTATCTCACATCTTACCTTACGCTGTGCTTGTGACGTTGTTCTACATTTTGGTGGTGTTCTTGTCAGGGACTCTTTCAGCCAACAACAGCAACAATTTATTTCTTTTATATCCCAATATCAAGTGAGGAATGTCTCAGTGGGCTTTAACAGGCCTTAATTTTTTTTTTTTTAATATAGCTCCCCCAACCCCCTTGCCACCAAAGCCCAGCCTTAGCTCTCTAAGAAGACAAGGAAAAAGTGCCACAAAGAGGTTGTATGGAATAAAAAAAGAAATCTTGAGAGAGGCAATTCAGAGAAAGAATCCCTTCCAGATAGGTTGGGCATACAATTGGTGTCACAAAATGGGGTAAATACAATACACAATACAGAACACAAATAATCCTCTTCACAGACCTAGATGGCCAGTCTATCACTGTGATCACAGAAATATGATACAATAGTAAAAAATGCTTTGTTCGTGCACAGTACCCCTCACCAAGAACAAGTGCAGAGCTCTGCAACAACTCTCAAGGCAAAATGCAATAGTAAATTCTAGAACTCACTAAATAATGAACTATCACATATAAGGCATATATTTATTAAAATTCATTGAAAACACAGTAGAAACTAATTAGCATAAATGGAAAAACAACAATGTCTGTCCATCAGCTAGTTGAAGAACCACAGCCAGATTGTAGAAAAGGAGTCGGACAAGCCAGATACAGTCAGAGTCCTGGAGATCTCGGCCAACAAGCCGCCTCCCTCCCATTGGCCATTCTACAGCTGAGTCGGTGGTGGGCTGGCCAGCCAAATTTCACATTGGCCCCTCTTCTCTCACAGTGCCTGCATTGCTCAGTTTTGTTTCAACTCTTGCCTATTTAATTGTAGTGCCAAATAATAGGTAGTGTAGGGGAATTAAGAACAACATTGTGCCATAGCAATCACTGAAGGGAATGTCCTGGTGCCTGAGGGGCAGCCCTTTTTTGCTCTTGCTAACCCTGTTTTGTGGATTCTGCTTCTGGCATTTTTTTGGTTGATTATTGAGTGATTGCTGACTCACATTACCCGCCTTTCTTCCTTTTTTTGTTTAGACTTTTATTTTGTTCTCTGTCCAATAAACATCACATATCTTTTGTTTCTTGGTCTTGTTTATTTCATACCTGTTGTGTCAGCTGTTGCCAGACCATTCATTTTAAACTGTCCTCAATATGCATTATTTGTAGCCAACACTGCCTTTTGTGGCATCTCTATACTCTGGAAAGAATGAAATTTAATTGGTCAAAAGTAATCCCTGTTTCCTTTAAATTAGCAATATTATTCCAAAAATGCTCTCCCTGGAATAACAATCGCTAGTCAGCACTACTGTTTTGGCATTCTTGTTTCACTAAATTTGATACAACTTTAGAGCTGTCCATGAAATTTAATGAAGCTCAAATTGTTGTTCTTGTGTTTTAATTAACACTTTGATTTTCTGCATAGGTTACTGCAGTCAAGATGAATATGCTGTAGTCCTTAATTAGTTTTATGACTTCCCCCTTTCTCTTCCCCACTTCATTATAAAAAGGCATTGTAGTGTAGTAGTGTTCGGACTATCCCAAATCATTTGAAAGTTCATTAGCTTAAAGCATTATAGTCACCACTACGCCAAAACTGGCCTTCCTCTGTCTGGACTGGCATTGGAAATATGCTGTGTGACCAGTGCAGTCTAATTTGCTGCATACAAACAACATCTATTCATTCTATTTCAAATGCAATTCAGTCATTTTTCTAATATTTAGGACCGTGTGATTCGAAGAAGTAATTTTATATAAAATCCAAATGTGTCTCTTAAGAAAAATTAGGTTGCAGACTTAAGTGGCAAAGCAATACCCTGTTATTAAACACTGAATTTATTTTTCTTTGACAATTGATAAATATCCCTGTTACAACCCTCTGTAATCTTTGCTAAGCATATTCACAGAAGGTGATTTCATGTTTTAAAAGACAGATTTAGTTCGACTTTAGAAAGTTAGACTTTTCAGTATTGATTTTTATTTTTTTGGTTCTAACTACTGGTATGGTTCCATTTTATTTTAAATTTTTTTTTGACCTGTTGATCCTAATATGGCTTTTAGATATGTTTTTTTTTTTCACCCCATTTGTTAAAAAATATTCTGTGCAGTTTCGGACACCATTTTGACTTTTTTTATGGGTGCCGACATTTTGACAATTCCATGGCCAAGATGTAGCTCCTATATGTTGGTGGCGTGGTAGCAAGGGTTGAAGCATCTCATGCAGTTAATTTAGGTTGCCATTTGCAGCCATTTTTTTCATCAGAGTTTCATGAATATTTCATGAAAAGATGTAGTGCTTGCCTTTCTTTTTCATTCTCTCAGAATTACAGCCTTTTGGAAACATGTTTTTTTTTTTTTTTACTGTAATTTCTAAATTTTGTTTTTGGCTTTGGTGAAAGTGCAGTTTAATTTTTGGTGTCACTCATTTTCTGGTCTATATTTTTCAAAGTTTTGTCTCCCCATTTGAGTCATTATAACTACATTTCATCTTCTGGTCCTTTTCATCCAATATTTTGCTTCCTTTTACTGAGACATAATAATCCATGTTTGTTCTTTTTTCATCTTTGCAGCAGAATTCTACCTTAATAAAATTTGGGAGGTGTCATATATTGAGTTATCTTCCAGGAACACCTATTAGTTTCTGTACATATCCTGTAAGGTCCACCGATTGTGTCTGACCCCAATGCAATATCTTTTGTTCCAGACCAACAATATCATTCATAAATTATTCTGATACAGTTATATGAAAAAGTTTGGGAACCCCTCTCAGCCTGCATAATAATTTACTTTACTTTCAACAAAAAAGATAACAGTGGTATGTCTTTCATTTCCTAGGAACACCTGAGTACAGGGGTGTTTTCCGAACAAAGATTTTTAGTTAAGCAGTATTTAGTTGTATGAAATTAAATCAAATGTGAAAAACTGGCTTGTAATTTTACTGATTTGATGTCACTGCTCAATACTGATCACTTGCAACACCAAAGTGTTTGGATTAGCTCATTAAGCCTTGAACGTCATAGACAGGTGTGTCCAATTATGAGAAAAGGTATTTAAGGTGGTCAATTTCAAGTTGTGCTTCCTTTTGACTTTCCTCCGAAGAGTGACAGCATGGCATCCTCAAAGCAACTCTCAAAAGATCTGAAAACAAACATTGTTCAGTATTATGGTTTAGGGGAATGCTACAAAAAGCTATCTCAGGGGTTTAAACTGTCAGTTTCAACTGTAAGGAATGTAATCAGGAAATAGAAGGTCACAGGCACAGTTGCTGTTAAACCCAGCAGGTCTGGCAGGCCAAGAAAAATACAGGAGCGGCATATGCGCAGGATTGTGAGAATGGCTACAGGCAACCCACAGATCACCTCCAAAGACCTGCAAGAACTTGCTGCAGATGATGTATCTGTACATCGTTCTACAATTCAGTGCAGTTTGCACAAAGAACATTTGTATGGCAGGGTGATGAGAAAGAAGCCCTTTCTGCACTCACACCACAAACAGTCGCTTGTTGTATGCAAATGAATCAGAAGAATCGGAATATCTTTGTCATTGTAACAAATACAACAAAATTAGGTGCAGTCCCTGAGGTGTCAAAATATAAATAAATATAATTAAAAAAGGATAAGAAAGGATAAGAAGAAATAAGGCAGAACACAAACATTCAACATAAGACCTTAATTGCACATGAACACTATTGCACAAGATGTCATCTATTGCACTGCTGCATTGGAGGTGATTAGATGGCATTCAGTTTTCCTAATAGCAACAAGGTGGAAACTGTTATTCAGTCTATTAGTCTTTGTTTTGATGCTCCTATATCTTTTGCCTGATGGAAACAGTTACAACATGTGTGAGGAGTCTTTTAAGATATTGTCTGCTTTTCTGAGGCAACGAGAGCTGTGCAGTTCATCCAGAGAGGGTAAAGAGCAGCCGATGATCTGCTGGGCAGTCTTTACGATCCGCTGAAGTGTTTTAATCTGCGCTGTTGTGCAGCTGGAAAACCACAAGCAGAGGCAGTAGCACAGGATACTCACAATAGAGCAGCTATAGAAAGACACCAGTAGTTTTGGAGGGATGTTATTTTTCTTGTGGACTCTCAGGAAATAAAGTTTCTGCTGAGCCTTCTTTGCCAGCTCAGCTGTGTTCACACCCCAGGACAGGTCTTCCATGATGTGGACTCCCAGGAAGTGGAAGTCTGGCACCCTCTCCACACAGTCCCCTCTGATGTAGAGTGGTTTGATGTCTGTTTTCTTTTTCCTGAAGTACACAACAAGCTCCTTGGTCTTAATTGTGTTCAGGAGTAGGTTGTTGTCAGTACACCATACTGCCAGCCGCTCCACTTTGTCCCTGTAGGTGGATTCATTCTCCCCAGACATGAGCCCCACCACAGTGGTGTCGTCTGCAAATTTGATGATGGTGTTGCTGTGGTGGGCGGGGTCGCAGTCATGAGTGTGCAATGTGAAGAGCATAGGGCTCAGCACACAGCCCCGAGGAGAGCCAATGCTGATGGCCGAGGAGATGTGAGGGCCCACCCTAACCCTTTATGTGCGGTCTGTCAGGAAGTCTTTAATCCATATACAGGTGGAATATGGGAGTCCCAGGGCTAGCAGCTTGCACACCAAGGGAGGATGGTGTTAAAAGCAGAGCTAACATCAATACAGAGGAGACATGCGTAGTTCCCCTGGTGCTTCAGATGGGACTGGGAAGCATGGAGAACAGCAGCAACAGTGTCCTCTGTAGACCTGTTATTCCTGTAAGCAAATTGGTGTGCATCAAAGGTGGGAGAGATGAAGGACATGATCTGACTCTGGACCAGTCTCACGAAACACTTCATCAACACCGGGGTGAGCGCTACTGGCCGATAGTCATTCAGGCAGGTTATGGGTGATTGTTTTGGTAAAGGGAATAAGATGGGGGATTTCTGACAGGGAGGAACTAAGGCCTGGGACAGTGACAGGTTAAAGATATTTGTAAAGACCCCAGCCAGCTGCTCTGCACAGCTCCTCAACACACATCCAGGGACACCGTCGGGACCTGCTGCCTTCCTAGGATTGACAGCCTGGAACGAGCATTTCACCTCATGTTCCCCCACCCTAAGAGAGGGGGTGATGTTGTTGTGAGTTGCTGCTGCGTGTGTAACAGCTGCTTCTGGTAGTTCCATCTCAAAATGAGCAAAGAAGTGGTTCAGCTCCTCTGCCATTGAGGCGTCCCCTTCAGCAGCTCCATGGCTGGTCCTGTAGTTGGTGAAGTGTGGACTCCCTGCCAAACCTGCCTGCTGTTATTACTGTCCAGGTGCTTCTCAGTCCTTATCCTATAGTCCCTCTTAGCCTTTCTGATGCCTCTCTTCAGGTTGGTCTGTGTCGTGCTGTAGAGACCCTTGTCATCACACCTAAACGCAGTGTTCTTTTCCTTTAGCAGCCGCTGAGTCTCTCTTGTCATCCAGGGCTTCTGGTTTGGATAGACACGGATACATTTCTCCACTGTGACCGTGTCAATGCAGGTTTTGATGTAACACAATACACTGTCAGTGTAGTTTCAGGTCTGGACTTTCAAAAATGTCCCAGTTAGTCCTGTTGAAGCAGTCCTGCAGCTGTAGAGAGGTGTCATCAGGCCAGGTTGTGATGGATCTTGTGGTGGTAAAAGCAGATTTGTGGAGAGGAGAGTATGCAGGAATCATCAGCAGTGACATGTGGTCAGACTGGGCCAGGTATGGAAGCTGTTTAGCTCTGTAACCCAGCTTGATGTTTGAGTAGACCTTGTCTAGTGTCTTGGCTCCTCTAGTAGCACACTTTACGTGCTGGTGGAGTTTGGGGAGCACTGCTTTTAAATCCACATGATTAAAGTCAGCTGCGATAATGAACACTGCATCAGGGTAATGGCTCTGTTGGCTGCTAATGCTGCTGTATACTGTAATGTCTTAGAGCCAAGTTAGCATTAGCAGCTGGTGATATGTAAACAACGGTGATCACTACGACATTGAACTCCTGCGGTAAATAGATAGGTCTACATTTCACAGTCATATACTCCAAGTCATGGGAGCAATGGTTATCCACTATCACTGCGTCTGTGCACCAGTTATTATTGATGTACACACACACGCACACACCCTCCTCTGCTCTTACCGGAATCTCTAGTCCTGTCATAGTGCCGCAATGTATAGCCTGTTAGCTCAATAGCTGAGTCTGGTATGCATGAATGAAGCCAGGTTTCCGTGAACACAAACAAGGTACTGTCCTTGATCATGCGGTCTGATGTGACCTGAAGCCTCAGTTCATCCACCTTGTTGACAATAGATTTGGCGTTAGCGAGGAAAAGGCTTGGAAGCAGAGGTTTGTGAGGCTGTCTCCATAGTCTAGCTAGCGTGCCAGCCCTGCATCCTCGGTTCTGCTTCCTCTCTCTGCGCTGCCTTCATCGTTGTCCTCCAGGGATGGTAATCCACAGGGAGCTGGGTGTCCTGGCTATATCCACCGGAACACTGTGCTAGTGAATGAATTCTGCCGTAACACTCCCCTCACAGCAGACTCCAATCTTAAGAAGATCATCTCGGTTGTAGTATATGTTCGCCCAACAGGATGTAGAATGAACTAAAATCAACACACACAGAACAAAACTCTGAAGAGGCAAGCACTTAGCCACTGCAACTATGTGCACCGCCATACCATGTATGCTCATTTAGACAAGCCAGATTCATTTTGGAACAAAGTGCTTTGGACTGATAAGATAAAAATTGAGTTATTTGGTCATAACAAAAAGCGCTTTGCATGGCGGAAGAAGAACATCGCATTCCAAGAAAAACGCCTACTACCTACTGTCAAATTTGGTGGGGGTTCCATCATGCTGTGTGGCTAGTTCAGGGACTGGGGCCCTTGTTAAAGTCGAGGGTCTGATGAATTCAACCCAATATCAACAAATTCTTCAGGATAATGTTCAAGCATCAGTCACAAAGTTGAAGTTACGCAGGGGTTGGGTATTTCAACAAGACAATGACCCAAAACACAGTTTGAAATCTACAAAGGCATTCATGCAGAGGTAGAAGTACAATGTTCTGGAATGGCTGTCACAGTCCCCTGACTTGAAGATCATCGAAAATCTATGGGATGATTTGAAGCAGGCTGTCCATGCTCGGCAGCCATCAAATTTAACTGAACTGCAAAGATTTTGTATGGATGAATGGTCAAAAATACCTCCATCCAGAATCCAGACACTCATCAAGGGGTATTGGAGGCGTCTAGAGGCTGTTATGCTGTATTTGCAAAAGGAGGCTCAACTAAGTATTGATGTAATATGTCTGTTGGCGTGCCCAAATTTATGCACCTGTCTAATTTTGTTATGATGCATATTGCATATTTTCTGTTAATCCAATAAACTTAATGTCACTGCTGAAATACAACTGTTTCCATAAGGCATGCCATATACTGAATTAAAAGGAAGTTGCTACTTTGAAAGCTCAGCCAATGATAAACAAAAATCCAAAGAATTAAGAGGGGTTCCCAAACGTTTTCATATGACAGTATATTCCAGATCTATTCTTGTATATTTAGCCTTTTTACATACTATCATCAACTACTAGTTCACCCCAATATTCACAAATCTGCACACCTCCAGTCTTTCTTGTATCTTACGAAAATTAAAACTGTTTCCTGATGAAAATCATCATAGTTGGTTAATTTCTGCCATTGACTCACCATATCTGACAACCTAATCTATGTGGAGTGCTCGCTTCCGCTAATGAATAACGCGTACAGCCACACTTATTGATCCCTTGGTTATACAAGTGAGTAGGAAATTAAAATAGTTATTGGCAACTCCTTGTAACATATGGAACACTTGGAAGCCATGTTTATGCTGTAACTTTATCTTTACACAGAGCTGCTATTCAGGAGTAGGACTGTATGAACCAGATCTGTTGAACATCAGATTGGGTGGATATTTTCTTTTTAACACAGTACCTTTGTCTTATTTATTGATATATAAAAAGTGAAAAAGTAGAATGTTTTTTGAGTTTCATAATCTCATATTTTCTTTTCTTATGAGTTTGTATCTTTCTGTTTAGACATAAAAAGGTGATGTGTTCTACTGGGAACGAAGACGACGGGGTGAAAAAATCTTTTTTTCCCCCTAAATAAATTTAAATGATGTCAATATTTCATGTGTGAATAAATATATAGTCACAAAAAAGAGGTTACTAAGCTCAATGAAAAAATTAAAAATTAAGTATTCATAGTCTTTAAAAGACATTGAATATTCTTTTGTTGTTGTATTTAACTTGCTGCATTTAACTGCATTTGGTTTAATTCTAGGAAGCATATGTAACAAAAAAAGCAATAAAACAGCACACATTTGAAAAATATATTCAAAAAGGTCTAGTTCAACATCATCATTCAGCAAAGAAAATGCTGAGCATTTAAGGTTTTTAGTTGCACTTAAAAAAGCCATCAAAGAAATGTGTTAAATGTATTAAAGTAAAGAAAAACACATCAATCTGTCACAGGCAAGTGAAAGGAATGTGTATTTATGGCAGGAAGGGAGGCTAAAAGTGTTTGGAGTGTGTACTGCCGAGATAATTTGGTCACCCTGTTTTCAAAAATGTACGGAAATCAGCAGAACCCAAGTTGGCAGTGGTAGGTCACCCTTCATGTTAGAGCCCAAGTGTGGTACTTTGTAAATGTTAAGGTGAGCAGCAGGGTGTGAGATGATCCAGAATAGGATGTGTAATCATAGCAAGTTCAAGTTTATGGTCATTTGTATACACTTCATTGAAATAATCATTTTCCTATCATCTTTAGACAGCAACACAATATCAAAAACAGACCAAAAAAGATAATGAATAGAATATCATATATTGATATTGAACTCATATAATCAAGAAACTTTCATGCAGTTGTCTTTACAAGTGGCTGTTGAGTAACCTTTTGACTTGTGTATAAATGCTGCTCCTGAATCTTCTGATCCTGTGTCATTTTCTAGGACAGAAAGTAACGTGACTGTGAAGGATTACCAAGGTCTTTAGTAATCCTTTTTACCTTTCTAATGCAGAATGTGTTGTTTGTGTCCTGTAATGAAGTCCTGTATGCCAGTAATATTTTATGCAGACTTCAACACCTTCTGTAGTGCTTTGCAGTCCCTGGTGTGATACCAGGATGTTATACTGCCAGTGAGGATGGAATCCTCTGTGCACCTGCAAGCTGATGTAGAACTTGATGAGCAAAAATGGAGATTTGTGGCCTTCAATCAGATGTTAATTGAAATAAAGGTGTTAATTTTATAACTTAGAACAGTGGTGCTCAGCTTTTATTCGTCCAAGGTTCCCCAGTGTACCACAGGAATATGTGATATTTGTACTTTTGCTGCAGTCTTGATCAACATATTTGTTTTTCAACGTAGATTTATTAACAAAAACATATTTCCTTCTAGTGCTATTACATTTACTGTGTTTTAAAAAACATAATACAAAATTAATAGACCATTTCAAGAACAGCCTGCATGTTTTATTAAATAAAATTTATTTTACTAGTGCCTGAATTTTTTAATCATAACATAAAATGAGTAGGCATTTTTTTAGAGATAAACAAAATGCAGAATTTGTCACTGCAGATATTTTGATAACAAAATCTGCACAGCATTCTTGGGTTTAAGTATTACTTTTTACATCAACCATCAACTGATTAAGTATTTCTTAAAATAAAAAAAATCAAAAGCAATTTTTAAAGTGCAGAATTAGTCACTGTAGACATTTTTATAATTTAATTACAATGCTTACTTTGTTATCCTCAGCATTTGGCACTGAAGTGTTTCTGTCATCAATAGCCACATTTCACACGAGTGGAAATGCAAATGAGTTTTCTGTCCACATACAACAATCAAGTTAGTAGAAACATTGTGTTGTTTATTTAGGTGTCACATGTTCTAGCATACTGACATTATTATTTGAGGTTACCTCCCTGGGTGCAGGACACGCTTGCGCCGTAGAGGAGCAAGGGGCTCAGGTTCATTCCTGGTTGCTGCTATTCAATCAAATTTCTTGCATATTTGGTAAGATAGAGGTCTGTTGAGTGTGCTAGCCAATGACATGGCAGTTATTGTGAGTGAGCAGTAGTCATGCCAGGGGTAACCCAGTCCTGTTTCAGGAAGACAATTGCATATGGTCTTAGTTGACACTTCTGGTGTGAAAGAAGCTCTGATCAGTCTTCCTGAGCGTCTATTATGTTATGTCAATCTTAATGTATATCCATATGTTTGGGTTGCAGTTTCTCTAAATGAAAGGACTACACTTCTAAGGGTAATAATCATCTGCCTAATTTAATTTGTTAGCCCTGTTCTTGCCAATATCACTGGAATATTGTCCAAGTGGTACAATACAATACAATTTATTTTTTGTATAGCCATAAAATCACACAAGAAGTTCCACAATGGGCTTTAACAGGCCCTGCCTCTTGACAGCCCCAGAGCCTTGACTCTCTAAGAAGACAAGGAAAAACTCCCCCAAAAAACCCATGTAGGAAAAAAATGGAAGAAACCTTGGGAAAGGCAGTTCAAAGAGAGACCCCTTTCCAGGTAGGTTGGGCGTGCAGTGGGTGTTAAAAAGAAGGGGGTCAATACAATACACAGAACATAAAAAAATCCTCAATACAGTATACAAAATAAATTTACAAGTATGGAGCAGAATTTAACAATAGAAGATATCACATAATATGACTTGGATTTGTTTAGAGTCCTAGAGACCTCAGCCATCAAGCTGCCTTTCCCATTTGGCCATTCCACAGCTGAAACAGCATTGGGCCAGCCAATCGGGTGAAACCTGACAATTCCTGAGATTCTCCATCAGGGATGACTTTACCTTAGTCAGGCAAAACAACTTGGCAGGTTGGCCGTGGCACATTTGAGTACTGAGAAGAGAAACAGAATAGGGTGTGGTAACACGGTCTGTTCCGACTCTGCTTTAAGACAGACAGAAGGTTTTTAAGTAATTGCCAGAAGTTGGCACACCTGTACAAATTGTTTGCTTCAACTTGCAAGGTTTAATTGACTATAATTGCTTGTAGTACCCTGAAGAAGGCCCATTTGTAATATTTTGATATTTCATTTTTTTTTTTTTAGCTTTTGCTAACCTAAACTTTAAATTTAAACCTCTGGCAGTTTACTGCTTAAATTTTCACCATTTTAGGTCATTCATTGCATTTCAGCTGATTACATTTAAAGAAAAGCTGGAAACACTGAGGTGTTCTTTTGACCAGTAGTGGTGGCAGCCTTTTCAGCAGCTCCGTTTATCAGTATGCTGCTGCTGAAGAATGTGAATTTCCCATTGGGATTAATAAAGTATCTATCTATCTATCTATCTATCTATCTATCTATCTATCTATCTATCTGCATCTTATAAAATAGAAAAGCACTGCATTAAATTAAACAAAACAAGGTCTGCCACATTATTATTGTTATTGTAAAATTGGCATATATAAAAAGCTACTTGCAAGATAAGTGTACATTACAACTGTATACAATAGCTCAGTGTGTCACAACTAGTAATTGAACTGGCGACTTTGTTTTAAACTGTGTACTGACACCACATTAAGCCCCTGCTAGCTGTCCATTTCTTATCTCCTATTAATTTTTGTAATCGGCACACATGTTCAGACGTGCACTATGAAGCATTAGACACACTATTAGCCGTTGTATTAATCTAAAAAAGTAAAATCTTTATGAGGCATGGTTTGAAGTGTACAGCTGTCAGCAGTAGGAAGGATTTGCATGGAATGCTTTGTCCAGATAAGAAGGAACTTTGCGCCCTGTTATTTTTAATACTGTCACAATTCATATCTGTGTCAACCTTCTATGATCCATTAGCAAAATAGTTGTTGCAGTTCAGCAATAGAAGCATACAAATTATGAGTGGTTCTTTTCTGAGCCATCCTGCTTGTCCTACTTGGCAATCATAAAATGATCTCTTCTGGCCTCTCTGGCAGCATTTCTGATAAATTGGTGACTTTTTCTGTTAATCCTTCAGTTGACAAAACAAAATACATATGTTTCATGGAGATAAGATAGAATCAGAACAGAAAAGAATGAGAGAGAGATGACAGCTGTATAGCCTAAAGGGGTATATTTTGCAGGTTTTTTTTTTTCATGGTTAACAACATTAGTGTTTAGTGGTCTGGTGGAGCAGAACACTGACTTAATGGACGCTGACCACTCCTGGTGCTGTTGCTCTATTAAGAATAACTAATGAACAGCCAAAGCATACAACAACATGCAAAAAACTGAGCATCAGAAGACCATCAATTTGTATGAAGGTTAGTTATTACGTTTATAACACCGTGTCATTGCAGAGTTCTATGTGCACAGTTGGAAGTAAAGTAATATTTAAAAAATTACATTTTAATAAAACTTATGCAAGACCATTTGCATAATTACATTAATTTTCAATGCAGTCTCCTTATAAACTTGAAGGAAGATTATAATCTCTCTCCCTCTTTTAGACAAGTGGAACATGAAGCTTTTTGATATCTCTAAAACAGGCGTCAATGACAAGATACCTCCCCGAGACTGCATAAATGAAGCAGCATGTTTTCCTGGATTTCATCCAGACAGAACATCTTGGTTGCAGCGGGGGGTCTGGCTTCCATGTCTGGGTTTCCAGCATGGAAGGGATGGCTACTTAATAAATGATAGTAGTTTGCAACACAACTGTTAATGTCATGCAAGAATGCTGGTGTTCTAAGAGGTGGATTATTTTTTTTATATGGCTTTTCACAACTTGGTTCTTATGTCACCCTGCAGTGAAATATCACAGGGTATATTGTGGGCTAATATACTTTTGCATTGAACCTTCTCATCTCTTCTGTAATGGTGGAAGCATTGGCACTTACTCCCACCATGTGATGCCAAGAGCCACAGGCTACTCTTACATTACCCATAACCATGCCATTTTGCTTTTTCGTGTCATCATAAAACTGTTGAAAAAAAGATAAAAGCTGCCAGAGGCTTTTTATAAAGTCAGTCTGAAGTCATGTTGTAGGCAACACAAGGGTAAAAAAGAATATAGTTAAGAATAAAAAACAAAAGCCAAAAGAGCTATAGAAAACTCAATGTCAAAAAAAACAAGACAACAACTAGATGACCCAATGGTCAAGAGAAAAACAATGCCCGTGCATGATATCCATATACAATTCAGTTCACAAATGATAAGAAATAAAATCATACCTAAATATTTATCTTTTTAGCAACTAGTTGCACCTGCGTGAGCACCAATCTATTACAAATGAAAAAGGGCATAACCAATGGAAATCAAGTGTTATAGCCCACAAAACATCAAAAGTACCTTCCTCTTGTGGTGGGACTTCCAGCTGCCTCTTCAACCAAGACAGTATGATAGAGAAAATTAAGGACCCTTCATGAAATTGCTATCCCGCTTCTAATTAACACTTTTTGGTTGGGAGCTGATATGGTAAAGCAGCCAAACAAAGTATTTTGTCAAACCCAAGAGGAACAATCCTACGAAAGAACTGCCAGAATTGTCCCCCATTGTGAGACATGAAATCCTGAATCCATAGGCGCTGAACCTCTAGTTAAATCTTTAACAAATGTGGATGTTGAGTCAGAATAAACCAGAACAAAATAAATTCAAGATAAGTGTTTGTAACACAGATTCTGAGACTTTATCAAACTCTTGAAGAACAATGATTCGTGTGAAACTAAGTCGTGGAAAATGGCACATGAACTGCAAGAATTGCCCCGTTTCCATTAAGACATAAAACCCAGAACTCGCAGGAGCTGAAACTCTAGTTACATATATATAAAAGGCAAAGCCCTCACTGACTCATCACTAATTCTCCCACTTTCCATATAGGTGGGAAGCTGAAACTTCGCGCGCTTATTCCTTGCAGTGTACTTACAAAAGTTAGGTATGTTTCATGTTCTATTGCAACACCCAAGGGGGGGGGAAACGGGTGTACCCCCTAAACTGTATATATAGATAGGGGAAACCCCTCCTCACTATTTGTATGACTTCCAATATACGTAGGAAGCCCAAATTTCCCATGCTCATCCTTTACACTGTACTTACAAACGTTAAGTATGTTTCATTTCGCACCGTGCCCCGTAATGAACTTTCGAAAATAACATCTTCTTTTTGGTGGTTCTCACCATTATGCCATAAGGAACTTTTGGAACTGACCCCTCCTTTTGGCGGTTTCATTTCTTTAGGGAATGATGGCAATTTAATTGAACAGAACTGTAAAATCAATGTTCCTAACAATCTCTGTCTCCTGGTGAATACCTTACAAACCCTTATTGAAAATGTTTACCCCAACCTACGAAATCTGCATGAAAAGGATGTCTCATGGTTGAGGGAAAGAGCTATTCTAACACCAAAAAATGACATGACTTCACATATAAACACCATTTTACTTCACCAACTAACTTCCGAAACAAAAACATATAAGTCTGGTGACTCTGTTATAGAACTAGAGGATGCGGTGCATTATCTGGTAGAGTTTCTTCACACTCTTAATCCTCCGGGCATGCCTCCACATACTCTACTTTTGAATGTCAGCGCACCAATTATGTTACTACGAAACTTACAACCACCAAAACTTTGTAATGGCACCAGGCCTCAAATCAAATCTCTGCACAAGAACCTCTTTGAGGCAACTGTCTTCAGTGGAACTGACTCAGGGGAGACTGTATTTATTCCTCGCATCCCTCTTATACCCTGTGACCCCCGCATTCCAATTCAAACGCCTCCAATTTCCATTAAGGGTCTGCTTTTGCTATGACAATAAATAAGTCACAGGGCCAGACTCTAAAAAAGAATGACATTGACTTGACACAAGATTGCTTCTCACATGGCCAACTGTATGTTGCATGCTCAAGAGTACGCTCAGCAGACAGCTTGGTCATTTTACAGCCCAAGGGCAGAACTGCAAACGTCGTTCACAAAGACATCCTTACATCCTAAAAATGTGCATTTCTCATACACAACATTTACAATCATAAATTAAACTCTTTACAATCATCAAATTCACTCTCAATACTAAAACAAGCCTATGACAATTACATTGACAATCATGTTACTTTATTTTTAAAATGTTTCCTTTTCTTTTTCATAACTTCTTTAACACACTACTTCTCCGCTACGAAGCACAGGTTTTTTGCTAGTCTTTTATAAATGTGCGTGTTGTTTGGTTGTAAACCTTGTTGTTGCCAAGCCAGAATAAACCAGAAGAGTAGAAACTCAAGGTAAGTGTTTGTTACGCAGGTTCCCTGAGACTCCCTTCACCTTCTGGTGTGGAATAGACACACTGCCTTCGTTGACCCAAAGTGAATTTATTTATTTTTCTTCTTCAGTAGAGTGAGCATGGAAATAACATACAGTATTGCAGAACCATGTTGCATTATCTGTAGCATGCCCATGTTAGCAACTTCATTAAGCAATGTACTAATCCAAGGCAAGACCGTGATAATTTGAAAATAGGATCAGGAGAAAACAAATGGTCAGAAAACAAGCAGAGGTCAATGCCAAAAGGATTGTCAACTGATCATCAAAAAAAAATAAGAAAGCTAACCCCAAAAATCAAAGTCAAAATCCAGAAAACGTTTTTGTTCAAAAGCCAGTGTCAGTCAGACAAAATAGCTATGTGAAATCAAGTATATGGAAAATCCCAATATCAGGAAACCTTTGAGACAACTTTTATTCTTGCACGCCGCAAAAAGTCACAGGTCACACAGTCCAAGTGCTGCTCTGATGGATTAACATGGCAATGACCAATGCTAACTCATCTAAAAACTTGTGCTGAATAAATAAAATAAAATGGGGTCCCAACAAGATGATATAAAACTTCAACTTATTAGCCACAGAAAATTTTTCAAATTCACATTCCTTGGGGTTCAAAACCCCAGCCTCAATGAAAATGTGATCAACAACCATACAAGGGCAGGGAAAAATAAAAGAAAATAACTTGTAACAAGCAACTGTTAGTGAGACACTGAGAACACTTAGTAGCATGGCTTCATAGCTGTGCAGTCAGGTCATTAAGGCTGTTCAGGTCTGAGTGTACACCATA
The DNA here is from genome assembly GCF_900747795.2 of Erpetoichthys calabaricus. Taxonomy (NCBI): domain Eukaryota; kingdom Metazoa; phylum Chordata; class Cladistia; order Polypteriformes; family Polypteridae; genus Erpetoichthys; species Erpetoichthys calabaricus. The sequence continues at coordinate 58,815,871 of NC_041407.2, forward strand.
ATACATTCAATACATTAATCCTTAACTTTCAATGTCAGTTCCTAAAATCAAATTTCATAACTAAAATTATCCATACACAGTCTGACTGCCTGTACTGTTTTAAATTCAAACGTGAATCAGATATTGAACAAATTGTGTGTTAATTAAGAAATCTTTGTTTTGAGCAAATGTCAGTCCCTTAAGAAGTGCTGCTCATGTGGTCCTCATTCAAAACAATGCATGTTTAAACAGGAGTCGTCCAAAGTCAAATGCAATTTAATAATTGCAGTTGTGTATATTCTTAGATGTGTTGCATTTCAGCTACAGTTGTTCTCCTGTTTTAAGTTTATTTGTAGTTAATTCTGTCTTTTTGTTGTTTTCTTTAAATAAATTTGTATAGTGTGCTGTTGTTTGACTTTGTTCTGTCTTTGTATAATACTATGACATCTTTTTGCATTCTGTTTGTTTATTTTTGGATTTTATGCATTAAGGCAAAACCCATTTTTGATTCTTATTGTGGACATTTTGTTGTTTAAACTGTGAGCCCCACTTTTGGGCCTGTGTAGGCTAGAAGCCTGCCTTTTGAGTTTAGGCTAAGCGGATTCCTTTCCATGGAGTTCAGACTTGTAAAGAAGACAGATCTAGCCTTCTAATGGATTTCTGGAGGTCTGCATGCAGTTTTGAGCTTAATGTTTTGTTGTAATCGCTAAACATGGGTCTGCTATTTCTTCTACTGCCACTGTGGAAAAACAACAACTTAATCTCCTTTGTTTTATGTTTTTTTTTCTGTTACATTGTGTTGCATAAGGCAAGCCAAATTAACATTTAGAGATATTGCAAAAAACATTTCAGATATCTTAAAATGCAGTTTAATTTTTTAAGATACCTGAAACATTTTTCGAGATATCTCAAAATATGATATACATTTTGAAATATCTTAAATGCATTTCCAGATATCTCTGATACATTTTCAGATATCTCTATTTGACCTTGCAAACATTTCAAAATATCTGAAATTAATTTTGCTTCCTGTAAAACTGAGTATTCTTTCAAAGGGCCTTCCTGTCTATTTTACAATATCTTGAAATGTGTTAGAGATGTCTCAAAATAAGCAAGAAGTTATTTTGAGATATCATGAAATGTATTTAAGATATCTGAAAATGGACAGGAAACTATTTGGAAATATCTAGAAATGTTTTTGAGATATTTTAATTGTATTGTAGATATGAGAAAATTCTATTCAGGCATTTGAGATAATTTCATTTTTTTTTAAATATATCTTAAAATATATTTGAGATATTGTCAAATAAAATTTGTAATACCTTGAAATACATATGAGGATAGCTGAAATGGAACAGAGACACATTTTAAGATATCCTGAAATTATATATCTAAAAATGTATTTTAAACATCTCAAAGAACAGTGAATTTAAAGATATTTTGCATTATTATATTTTGAGGTAAATCCCTGCTTAAGATATTCCAAATTAATTTATCTATATCTGCATTTTTGAATATATTGAAATGTCTCTGTGCATTTTGAAATATCTGAAATTCATCTTGAGAATATCTTAAAATAGACAAGAAGCTCCATTAAAAGACTAGGAAATTTTACAGAAAGTGCTTTTGAGATATTTCGAAATTTGCAGGAACATCAAGATAATTTCAGTTGCATTGGAGATATCTTGAAGTGTGCTTCAGATATTTCAAAAACTACAGCGTATCAGTTCAAGATTTTTAGGAAATCTACTTGAAATATCTTAAAACGCATTTGAGGTACCTTAAAATAGATGTATTTTTAGATAGCTCTAATTCTTTTGAGATACCTTAAATGCATTTTCAGATATGTTTAAATGCATTCTGTGATATCTATAGCAGTAAATTCAGCTTGCCATAGTTGCATCATTTCAAATTCTTAAAATTGTAAGTTGAATTGAAAAAAGTGTAAGTTGCTAGTGACACCATTATGCACTCGTTCACTATTGGCCATGAAAGGCAATAATGAAATACTTGAAATTATGACATCGGTATGCTTTAATGCTATGCAGAATCTATTAAATCTTAACACACCAGAACATTCAGAACTCATATTTTTTGGATTTTTGTAGTTTATAATGTAATATTCACTTGCAGAGTTATTTTGTGTATTGAATATTTGCAAGGTAGGCTTCTCCACCTTAGATACGTTAACAATTGTGGATGCAGTCTGCTAAATGAAGCTAAGCTAGGAAGCACGGCTTAGCAGATGAATGAGTCTCTCTTTTTAACTGCCCTTCTGTTGAGTTTAGAAGAGAACTGCAACAGAAACAGCTGCTACAATGGGTTCATTAAGAAGTCCTAATTTTGGGGTCTCAGTGGATACAGACAGCATTAAGACCTGCTCCTTTTTTATCTTATGTTGCAGCCTTGTGCTAAAATCAGTGACAAAACTAAAGCAGAATTTTAGAAATGTTTTCAAATGTATTAAATACAGGGTGATTCAAAAAGATTCATCTGATTTCAAAGTGCCATATTTTTACAACCGTGAGGCATATAGGAACCAATCACATACCAATTGAAAGAGGGGGTCATAGAGTTTCTGACTGTCGCAACAACCTCCTTCATCTCTGGATTGGCCACAAAGGTGCCTACAATGTGGAACTCCACTTCTGGCCCCCAAGATAACCAGATCTCACGCCGTGTGACTTTTTTTTTGTGGGGGTACGTTAAAGATTCTGTTATGTGCCACCATTCCCAACAATACTGGATGATCTCTGAAATCGCATTGAAAGAGCTGTGAGTACAGTGACTCCCGACATGCTCAATCGAATATGGGATGAATTTGACTATCATGTTGATGTTGTCCATACAGCTGGAGGAGGTCATATTGAGCACTTGTAAAATAACATAAAAACTTTTATGCTCACCTAAACCATTTATAAGTTACTGCATTGTTCTGTAATGATTTACAAGTGAAATAAATCGTTTTGAAATTGGGCGAATCTTTTTAAATCACCCTGTATAATGCTAATGTCAGAGGAGTATGCATACGTAAGGGACAATTATGGTATGGCCTCAGTTCAGAGTTGAAGCTGCAGATTCTGAGAATGCGACAGATGAGCCCTTTTCTAAGAACAGCATGGCAGAAGAACTTGTACTATTTACATTAAATTGTGACACTTTGGGTGTTTATCTATAGTAAAATAGCTATTGGCAGTCTGTAAACGTTTTATTAGTGATGTAATTAACAATTAAAACCAAAAAGACTTAAAATATAGTTCCGACATTTATCATTGTGTTATTTCAAGTTTAACTTTGCAGACTGCTAATAGGTGCATATAATTGATATCTAAGCTAAAGCATAACTACTTTAATAAAAAGCATCTGATTATCAGTAAACCTGTTGCACATAAGGACACAGCTAAACTTCAAGCCACCTCAACAAAAAGCAAACATCAGCAAAAAAAAAATGCCAACATGAGAAAGTCCGAGATTCTAGCAAATGATCATACAAAAAATGCTGTGAAATGTACATAAATATTCATCAGAGTATTAAGCACCGGCAGGTGTTGTACGTTATTGCACAAGTAAATATATTTGAATCTGTCATAGAACAAAAAATGTTTAAGATTGATATTAAATGGATTTTGACAAACACTTGTGTCCAGCTATTTGTATGAAATTGTCACATTAGGTAAGTATTGAGATTAGAAGTTACACCAAAGTCTAGAAGTAGGGTCATTTTCATGAATTCACTCTGATGCTGAATTCTAAATAATTTATGAAGATTTTTTTTCTGAAAGAAAAACTCATCAGCATTGTTTTGGTCAGCAGTGCACTGTGTATTTTTTTTTTATTTTCTAGCTGCTCTTGTCAGAATGAAAAATCATTTATAATCTGAACAGAGGAAAAAGAATGCTTATCAAACCATACCATTCATTAAGCTCATCCTCAGGAAACTAGCTGTCAGAGTGGTCACATATTCTTTCAATAAATCAAATTGCTGCTGTAGTGTCCACATGACACCAAAGTGATGTAATACGATGTAATGAGGGCAAATGCTGTGTTGGACCACTACAGTATCATAAAAATAAAAAGTGTCCATGTGCATGCAAATATAATTACTGAATGCAGTAAATGCAGTGTATCTATCCATCCTCTACACAGTAGCTGATCTACGCAGCCACAGGCAAACATTGCAGTTTATTTTAGACCGAGTTCCAGTTCATTAGGGGCATAATGCTGCACATGCCTGAACCAAAGTGTTTTTAGCATAATATTTTATAGAATGCTTTTGGACTGTAGAAGGAAGTATACAATGAGACTTTCCATTATGTTGAGCATTCAGTAAAAAAACTGCCAATAAAATAATACATTTCAATAAAAACTCCATCGCACTGGACTTTGGCTGTGTGCAAACTTCTACTCTCACCTTCTCTCACCAGTCTTAAAGTTCTTAACTGTGCTCTGAATATTTACAGTTTAGGGAAGACTGCTAGAGTCTGACTGTTCCATTCTGTCTCTGATGCAGAAATCCTGTCTGAAACAAGTTGAACATGCTGGCACCAGAGTGCTTATTGTAATATATAATAAGCAACATCCCTCTTCATCTACTGCACTGGTACCTATACAGCAAATGATTTTGCTCATGTAATGGTGTAGCCATGGTTCATTCCTACCTCAGATTTCTTTTCATTTAATCCTTTTGTTGCCTTTAAAATATAATTTTATAAATTATTATTCATTATGCCCCATCTTTTCCTTTTATTTCTGCTGCAACGCTGTCATCAAAAAGGGCTAAAGTAGAAACTCCTACTTACTTCTAGAATGTTCTGGAAACTTCCACTTACTACTAGAACATAGAATGGCCAATTCATTTCAGAATCCTATGGAAGAGTACATATAAAGTAACAATACAAATAGAGCAACCTCTAAAAGTCTCACAAACAGGCCAAAATTTCAGAGGTAGGCAAGCTATCCATAATGGACATAAATATGCCTTGTGGAAAATTATTCTGATATGCTTGTCAGTCCCAGAATTAGCCTAGTCGCTCTCCTCTGGACTATTTTCTAGTGCTGCTGTGCTTTTTTGTAATATGGAAACCAAATCTGTACACACAACTTCAGGTGGGGCCATCACTCGTGTGTTATACAATTTAATCGTAACCTACCTTGACTTGACTACCACACATGATATGTAATCTATCATCCTATTAGCTTTCTTGATCACTTCTGTACAATGTCTGGATATACTGTAGATAGTGATGAGTTCATTATGACTCTTAGGTCTTTATCATAAGCTATACTTTCAACTTTCAGACCACCCATTGTGTATTCAAATCTAACATTTTTACTTCCTACAAATATTTTATATTTAACTCACATTAAATTTCATCTGCCACCTATCTGCCTAAGCTGGTGTGCTGTCTAGAATCTCTCTATAACAATTTAGCTGATTGTACATTATTTACCTTCCAGTTTTATTTAATTTGTTTGTCTACATTTTTTATTTTGATTGTTTTAAATTACTATATATTTATATTAAAGGAGAACCAGCTTTAGCACTGATCCCTGAAGAATGTAACTTTTAACATCCTCTAATTCTTAAAATATGCCTCTCACCATAACACTTTGCTTATTTTGAGACAATTTTGTCCTCTCCTATACACTGTGCTTTGAATTTCAACTTTTTATTTTGGTCACTAACAATTCATGTAGCATTTTTATTAAAAGCCATCTGAAAATCAAAAGAATGCATACCATATGCACCTCTCTCATCATATGCTTTTGCTCTTCATGCAAATTAGTGTAACACGACCTTCCTCGTCTGTACCCCTGTCAACTATTTACTAACACATCTGTTCTTGACATGTGCTGCTTCATCATTTCCTTAGTAATTGCCTCCAATAATTAACCTGTGATGCACGTTAAGCTTACTGGCCTATAGTTACTTGGATCTGCCCAATCTCCGTTTTTATACACCGGGATAATAGTTGCTAGCTTAAATTCTTTAAGAATTTCCCCAGCGTTCAAAATATGTGTCAAGGGTTTATATATGCACTCCCTCACTTCCTTAAGAACTCAAGGTTAATATTGTCTGGTCCTGGTGATTTATTAGATTTCAGCCTGTTTAACCTAAGCAGCATATCTCCCTCTATAATTTTAAAATTACCAAGTGTCTCCTTAATTACTCCTATTACTTTTGCTAGGTTATGGACATGTTCACAAGTATAAACTTAGAAAAGTAAAAATTAAAAAAAGCATTTACTATTTCACTGTCTGTAGACTCTTCCTCGCCATTCCTAATACTCTTCATCTCCTGCTTGACTGTTCCTTTACTTGTAAAATATTGAAAGAATCTCCTTGAGTCAACATTTACCTTTTCTGCAAAATGTCTGCCTTTTTGCTGTTCTAATTTTCTTTTTAACCAATGCTCTCCTATGTCATTTGATTAGTGATGAAGATATGGTCTTATTTGTCTTATGAACTTGTTTTATTTTTATTTATTTTTTTTGTAACTTCTTTTTTAGCTACTCGTTTATGTACAGAGCTCTCTTTAATTTCTTAATGCTTCTAAATTTTGGGATAAACTTGTTCTATAGTATACAAAAAACAATTTTTAACTGTGGGAGGCACTGTAGCACTGCTGCCTAGCTGTTCAAGGTTCATGTCCCATGTCCTCTTTGCATGGCATTTTTATGTTCTTCCTGTGTCTTTATGGGTTTCCTTTGGGTGCTTTGGTTTCGTCCCACTGTCCAAAAACATGCAGGTTAGGTGAATTGGTGATGCTACTTTGGCTCAAGTGTGTGTATTCCACCTGAGATGGACTGGTTTCCTGCCCAGGGTTTGTTCCTGCTTTGTGGCTCTGACTCTTTGGAACTCTTCCCTTTGGTCTCTGTTGTATTTATACTGTATCTACTAAGAGTCTTGTATTTCCATTCCTCTGTAACCACTTTACTAGTCCTGATCTTCTTAATTTTCCATTCTGTCATCTCAAGCTGTTTGTTTTCTCTTCTGTATTATTCTGATGTTCTTTATTTCCGTACACTTTAGGCTACAATTATAATATATAATTAAAATGCCACATTTATAATCTATTTTGAAGTGTATCCTTATTTGCTATGGAAAGAGCCTTGTGATGATGTATAAAATACAGATTGATTCAAGTGGGGAAAAAAGGTACTTTCCCACATAATGTACAGTTTCAGAAAACTGGTTTGTAGATTTTCAGTATCATACTGGCCTAGATAACTTTAATTATTCGGGATATTTAATGTGTGGTAACAACATCTGAATGAGTTCTGCATATTCCCTGTTATTTCAATAACTGCATTTGGAATACTTCTGGATATATCCTAATATACTGTAACATTGTGTCCATTATGTGGGTGTTTTCATATGAAGGTAAGAATGGACTAGAGCTAGGTAAATAGTCATATTTGAAATCACTTTATGGAGCCTTGAAGCCATAGCAGTCCCGAAGAAATGTACAGAACAGGACAAACAAAATTAGTGTCACACAAAATCTCTTTATTATAAAAGAAAATCTTGAGACACGACTATTGCCAAGATATTTTTTCAAGTCTCGCCCTTACGGTGAACGGCCCATGCCAACATTCCTCTCACCTCTCATTCATGTGAATGCTTTTGTCAGACACAGTTCCTGCGCTCTCAGCTCATAAATTTTTTACGTTTTCCTCACTTTATGTTCCCAATAAAAGAAGACGTATTATGTCCAAATCTTATTGAAGAATTTTATCCTGAAGGGTTATCAACATAAGAAAGGAGTACACGGGCAATCCTGGAACTGAGAAATGATGAAGTCAAACGAATTAATGTGAAAATTGTCGATCAGTTACGTGGCAGATTGGTTAAATGTATATCAATAGACTATGCTGAAATGGTGGTGATGGTACAGAAGATGAAAACATCAACTTACAATATCCTGTAGAATAACTACAACCGTTAACACTATCCAGTCTTCCACCAGCCGAGTTACTGTTGAAAGAAGAATATATCGTAATGTTATTACGTGTAAAATTTTAACAGGCAACAAGAAAGGTAATGTAGTACATCTTCCACGGATAACATTAGACACCAAAGGAGATCTTGATATGCCATTCGTATTAAAATGTTTACAGTTTCCCATTAGAATAGCTTTTACTATGACAATTAACAAATCACAGGGACAAACGTTCAAAAAAGTCTGTTTATTTATTAGAGAGAAAGAAACGATATTCACTCACGGGCAGTTATATGTTGTGTTGTCATGATGTAAGTCCAAACACGGAATCAAAATTCAATGCGATATTGACGACAAGTTAATTCCAAATATTGATTTTACTGAAGTTTTACTGTAAAAGTGTAAATTTAATAAGTATTTGTGTGTTAAATTCAAAGCCAAACAGAACCAAAACCTATAACGCAACATGAAACAATTTTCTTTCAATTTATTACATTTTACTCTTTTTTAATATGGTTAATTACTCGCTGTAATGTAAAATAGTTATTGTACATCTGCTTCCCCATATATCAAGTATTATAAAAGATAAGAATAGTGTATTTCTGTAGGAAAGCTATAAGTGTTTAAATATGAAATCTGCTACTGTATCTTAGATAATTTTGAGAATTATTAAAATGTATATGTATATAAACAATATCCACAAAATATGTACAATAGATCGTTTCTGTTTTGTTACAATTATTATTCCAGTATTGTAAACTCTAATATTGGAAGTTGTGTATTTGTAACACATACTGCAACTAACACCATATTGTTTTAATTCCCTTTTTTAAAGAATAGAACTTCTCTTAAGTCATTTTAGCATCTTTAGTTAAGACCAACATTGTGTGACTTGTAACTTTTATTAGCAAACTCATTTTGATAAAAATAAATAAATAAATCAAGTAAATTAAAAGAGAGAATTTATACAGTACCCAAGGTACAAAGCTCTTATTCAGACAGATACAATTTAAGGGGTCACTGTTTCTCTTTGTAAATTAGGTTTGGATAGGCTTATTTGCAATCCCTAGAAAGTGCCATCATTTACTGTAAATTGCTGAGCATTCCTTAGAAAATTACCCAAGCAAGAATTCACAGCATGCCAGTAACTAAGTTGGAATTGCAGCTATCGCCTGCTCTGATTTCCTTAGTGTATGTCCTTATTTATTTATTAAAGTATATTTCAGAAGTTAAAAAAAAGACACTGTCCAGAGGCAGTGCAGTGCAGAGATGAGCCTTCTTGGTATGACATACGACTTTAATTAAATGTATAAGATGCAGACCAGGAAAAGTATTGGATATCTACAGGATGCCTCGTGTGAATTGGCTTTTGACTCTGCAAAGGCCAAACTTCCAGCTTTCCTGACAGCAGTTGCTTGCCACTTCCTATCACATCTCATTAGTTAAGAGGTGGAATACTGTTGATTTATATAAAAAAAAACTAACAATTCTGACTCCGTTTCTGTTACGTCTTGTTTATTTTATTAGATGTGATGAAATTAGGAAAAAAAAGTATTTGGATTATTAAGATTAGTCCTGCTTTGCTAAATTGTTTGTCAGTCTATTCTGCAGGTATTATTAACAACCTGTAGTGGATGCTAAGGTTGGAGAATGACATAGTAAGACAAGGTAAATGAATCTATATAAACAGTTACATATAAACATATTACAATATATTCTTAAAAGAACTGAAGTATATGACAACATGTGTATCTGTAAATAGAATGTCTGTTTGAACTATAGTGTTAAACGCCTGAATTGTTATCAGGGGTTTCCACAAAACATACTTTACAGGAAGTCTTTCAGTAGTACTAGGGTGAGCAAAATGACACCTTTTATTGGCTAACTAAAAAGATTACAATATACAAGCTTTACAGGCAACTCAGGCCCCTTCTTCAGGCAAGATGTAATGGTGTCATTTTGCTTGACTTCTCACTACAGAAAGTCTTTCATTAAGTAACTTTATCAAGGAATATCCCTTCTGAGTATTTTCCAAAGACATTTTTTAGTTGCCCTGTGCACAAGTACAAGTCCCCTGATGGAACAGTCACACACTCACTCCGACCTGCTTTCCTGAGAATCACCAATTAATTTAACATCTACATGGTTTGAATATATGAGGAAACTTGTGTACCCTCTAAAATCGTACTTAGACCAGGGAGGAATGTGTACACCCCAAAGACGAAGTGAATCAAAAGTCAAATCCAAGTTATTGAATGTGGGGTGGTGCAGCATTGCTATCCACTGCACTACTGTTTTGCCATACCAGTAATTAATTAAAACATAGTTTGCATATATTCATATTATAAACAAATGGAAAATTACAGTTCTTATTTGCATATTATTTGTATCCTCAAAAACCACATAACGCATACAGCATGAGGCTTCACAAAATAGCTGAATTTGCCTTATTTCAATATATTCTTTTCATTTAAAGTTAACAATATTTTTGCTTTCATATTATTGATATACTGATGTTATTTATTTCTTTTCATTCCTATTGTTCAGTGTCAGCTCTTCTTATTTCACATACTCTTTTCCAATTAATCATCCTATTTTCTCTTTCTATAACCTCCACCAAACCCAATTTATCACTTAAATTGTTCCTCTCCATTACAAGGCATTTTCTGTTGCTTTTAATATTTACTTGCTTTACTCGGTGTCATTAATCCAACACCCCACGTAATTCATCTACTCTCTTAACAAACTTATTAATTTGCCTGAATCAATCATCTCTATTACTTTTTATATTTATACTCATTTTTCTTTGTTTTACTCTCAGTTTCTCACTTGATTCCTGAATTTATGTAACTTCTGCAGAGAACCTTGTCCATAAGGAAATGGAAAATGAAACTGGTAAAATGACCTCAATGCTTGTACTCTAATGGCCATAAAGATGCACATTTTGCAGTTTAATTTACTGTTTTCTATTTAAGTAGCAATGAAAATCTTAATAAAAACAGTATTATACTAGAATACTTATTTTTTGTGCACACTTTCCAATTACTGCATTCACACAAGTTAAAATTTTAAAGAGCACTCACACATCTATCCATGCTGACTTAAGGCCTAAAATAATATATTGGTTAATCATTCAATATGTAAAGTGTCACAAGAATAGACAAGTGCCATAAAAAGGTTTTAGGGCAGCCACTTGTATATTAGTTTCCTTGCTGCAAAATTGGTTTCAATGTTGTACCGTTGTGAGTCCAAAACAGAACTGATTTGCGGGCACAAAGATGGCAGCTTTAAAGGAGAGTGGAGGAAGTGAAATTATCATTGGGGAAGGAACTGGAAGTGGTGTCCTTGGAGCCGGATGAGATGTTATCAGTAGGCCGGAAACCGAAAGTGGTGGCCAGGTGGAGTTTCCCGTACAGTAGCTGGACTGCAGAGAAATGAGAGTTAGTGCACTCCGCCACCCCTTGGTCTGACATGGAATTACTCTCATTCAGGCTCATTCATAGCTGCCTCCCATGCACACGTGTGTGACTACAGCAATTTAGTTGACTTAATGGTGCCGGGGAAATTGCATGTAGTACAGAGCAGGTGAAAGTTCTACATGAGACCTTCTTGAGAGAAAGCACAAAGGAGATACACTGGCATTAGGAGAGACCTGGAACATGCTAGTAAGGAGTAGGAGCTGGTAAAGGTTGGATGATAAGTTCCACGTATGAACTGGATGCCCACAAATTGGTATAGGTACCTGTACAATTCAGAGAGAAAGAGGGCACATATGGCCTAGGTGGGGAGAATGCAGTGTTTTACAAAAGACTGAGACACGGTGACTTAGCAGATGACATAGGGAAAGGCCATTGAGGCTGAAAAGGGAGAACATGGAGACATTGATCCATGTCTCCCTTTTAAAGGTGTGACTGTGTGGACACCAGGTAGAAATTGTCTGCCTGTTATGTGGTAGCACAAAGTCTTGGACTGAAGATATTGGGAGAACATTTATTTGTAATGTATTCATCAGCTTTAGGAACCTGACCTTTTATGATGAACCAAACACTCAGGTACAGGGCCTCTAGGAAGACTACTAGTCTGGTTTCTCTTTAGCGAAAGTAGGGTTCCCTTTAACTCTGGATAGTGAGTCTCAGCCGTCATCTGTAAATGACCCTGACCAGGAATCTAATGCTTCATCTCCTCAAAGAAACCACTGAGTCTGAAGTTAGAAGAAAAGTTCAGGGCAAAAGCTCAACTGGTATAACAAAGAGGCCAACACTGAGAATTAGAGAAAAGAGAACAGTAAGAAGGTGAGAAGAGGCGTGTGTGGTGAGACTTTGGATGGAGGCAAGTGAGCAAGCTGTCCAAACTGATGGATGGAATGAATAAAACTATACAGAGCCCACAGAAGGCTGCAGGCTTGTCGCTTTTGCCTTTCTATTTACTTTGTGATTTCCTTGGTTTATCTCACCCTGTGTGTATTTCTTTCTCTGATGATCTAAAGGATTGACAAATCACATTCTATTTAACAGTCTAGTACTTCAAAGGAGAAGCTGCAGATCAGTTAATTGTGAATTATGAGTCTAAAAGTTCTTGTTTCAGTAGTCCAATTGTCATAAGGCATTATTGCAATAGTCAATCATTTGTCCATCTTATGATTTTAAATAATCAACACTCCTTAGTTTCCAAAGTTGCTATATAGTCAGCAGTTTAAGCTGTACAGTCACAGTCCTCATGTTACTGAACTAATCACTGCAGAAATGGTACCCATTTATCTAGGGATACCCAAGAATTACCAGATGTCTGTGAATTTAATTAGAATAATGAAAACAACATGGTCTCAGTATGAACGGGGTAGTAATGTATCTGATTACAAGTGATACACATGGCCTTTCCACTTTAAGTCACAAATATTTAAATGACTTATAAACTCAGCTCATTTTTAGTTAGCAAAAGTTTTTTTTAATCATGAAATTGTTCAGAAGCACCTGAATTAATAAAAGCAAAATTACTGTTTTTCCATTTCTGATACTAAAAGCACTTGATGTTAACTTAATTGAGGAGATTCTAATTAGTCCTGCTCTAGTATCTTTTAATGACACCACATTTTCCCATGCAACTCATTACACTCCAAGTTCACCTGATTGGATTTTCAACAATCAAAATGTAGCTGGTGTTTTCAAATGTTTTCTTCTTTTTCTTAAACAACAGTAGACTTTTCTGGATTTGCATAGGTTCTTCCAGTATATTATTTTCATAAACTAAAGAAATGCAATAGGTTTGTTTTCTTGTGTGACTATTAGAGGTCAGCAGAAGTCGAATTCAACACACAGGCCAAGTTTTAGTATTTGTTTTATTGAAATCAAGCCAAACAATAAGTAGATATATTGATAGTACTTTATTTATACTGTGGAAGGAACACAATCAATTAGATTTTTATTCAGTCACAGATGAGTACATGGATTCTACGTTGCAAGGCAGAAGACCAAAGTTAAATTTTTCGATCGGCTTTTTATATTTACTTCTTCCTTCCCCTTATTTATGAAAAAAAAAAAACATAATATTGTTTACTTAAGCATTTTATTTTTTTACGCTAATAGACTATCTGTTCTTACTTTTTATTACTTGTCAGATAGACCCAAAAGAAGGAAAGGTCATCTTTCCTGTGTCAAATACATGCGTTCCTAAAGAAACTGGAAATTGTCCTGGGTCAGCTTACTGCACCCTGTCTTATGACAGACGTTTTAAATAACCTGCCGTTATAGCAAAACGGCTTTGTCAGCTATTAACCCTAAGTAGCTTGCAAGCAGTTACTTTTTCTTTTACAATATCAAAGGAAAATTTAGCTTTTATAGAAGCTCAGGAAATATTATAGCAAACAATAACCCCCTTACACACAAACACAAGAATTACAGACGAAGAGGAAACTTTTGACTTCGCTAATGATGAGAGAGCAGTTACAGTGAAGCATTACAAAGGTTTATTGTCATCAGTATGAAGGGACCCTAGTAGCATTACTTGACACACCTTTGTTGAATAATTCTTTGGCTAAACATACTTAGTTGTGGCGTGTCAAAGGGAGTTTGTGCAGCATTGTTCATAATGGTGCTCAATTGTTTTTTTCATTCTCTCCTCATTCTCTCCACTTAAAACAATAAATTGACCTTATTTTTTTCTTTTAGCATATGAATTGTAATTTTTTTTTCCATAATTATAAAAGTTAAGTTCCTTATTTATTATACAAGATCAAAGTAAGTTTTCTCTTCTTGATCAAAGCCATTATCTTATTTTAAATGGATTGATCTTTTGGATTATTCTTCCATGCAGTGTTGGGAAGCTATAGGTTGTTTCTTTATTCCAAAGAGAACCCATTCATAGAGTAAATAGAAACAGGCATGATTGCTTTCTTGTGCTATTAAACTCTTGTTTATAAGCTTTGCTTTTATCTAATATTGCAAATCAAGGATAGGAGATTAGCATTTCCATTGTGTCTGTATATTTAGGTCCTTCTGGATTATGCATTGATGTAAAGTGGCTTATTTCTCTTGATACACACATACAAAGAGTGACAGAAGAATATGAACTGATGGACTTCTCAATCTAGTCTTAAGCTGTCCATTCGTGGGCATATTTTTTCATCTCATGGTACAATGACTTTGATGCAGTCATATACTTTAAGTATTTTTGTCTTTCAGTGAAACACGCAATGTCATCTCCTGATATGGCAAATGAATGATATTTTTCTCCAAGCATTATTTTTTAACTATCCAGCCCTCACATACAAGTGAGATGGTGCTCATGCATCAGCACAGTATGCTGTTTTTACATAATGTTTGCATGATAATTAATCTGGAGAATATCATATGTGTAATAACTGCATTAAGAGGTCACAGTGATAAACAGTGGACTCGCATGAACTTGTAACCAACATAAAGCAAGGGCTGTAACCAGGATGTTGGAGATCTAAAGAATATGTTCAGAATGTGAAATCTTTGTTATATATCAAAGAATGTAGCATGAGAGTTAGAAACAATTAAGAATCGAGGAACTAGGCCAAATCAGAGACATAAATGATGATCAGAAACAAAGTAATTAATAACTAGGGATCTAACAGAAACACTTGTTAATGAAATCCACAAACCTGGACAACCTGGAAGCGTGAGGTATTGACCTCATTTCCCAACCTCAGTCATCCTGCCTATCAATAGCTCGGTGACCCTGAATTACAAATAGCAAAATAATAATGGCATCCATAATAAATCCAAATAGGCACAGTGGAAAAACATTTCACAAATAACATCTAAAGAATTGTTCTGAGTCAACAAAAACATTACATTTCTTAACTACGTAAACCTCCATTATTTTAGAGGCCATGAAAATGGTTGGGAAAAAAAAAATCAAAATGAAATCCAGGAATAGGCTTTACAGGTTTCACAATGCAGGTAAGAATCTGTCCTATTAATATGATTTTGTCATAACTGGTGTTGTATATCATTACCTAAAAAAACTTACTATAATTTGTTTTCCCAGGGAGACTTCACATTTATTTTTAAGAAAAAAGCTATGTAGTCCTTGAACAACCTTATGTTGATTTCTCATGGAATTTGATCCATGAAATATCATTCAACAAGAACTTTCATTTATATTGCCATCACTGTTTATTTACATGTGATTTCAAAAAGTTTTCTGAAATCTTGAACTGTGTTGTACAGTTATTTGTTCTCCATACATGACCTGATATTTGATCAGATTGGTGCCTTTTACAGTCTGCTTAAAGACACTAATGGCAATATTACAAAGAGAGCTGTTCACCTTTCATTAAAAGTACTAGGGTGACCAAATTGTCAATGTGGGCAGCATTAGGTTCAAGCTTCAAAGTGGTCACAATCCGTGATATTTATTGAACTTTCATGTCATTTGCAGGTACATGTCGCTGTGCATCAGGTGTTTTAAGGACTTCTGCAACGTGCGACAGTATAATTTCAGGTAAATATGCATATTTTCAGTTCCTCAATAATAAACACCCAAGTATTGGCCTTGCAGATAACTCGCCAATGCATTGTTTCTATACTATTGGAATCTCAGTATGGTGTTGCTGGTTCAGATGACTGCAAGATGAACTAACGTTACTATGCCTTTTCCTAGAGTACTTGAGAGCCATCCATCTGCCTAAGAGGTGTACATGTTAATTAACCTAGTGATAAGTTATTGGAGCTATACAAAATTATTTTCCATGATAAACCATTTATCTTCACTTCTGGCAATTTAAGGGCCACGCATGTGCTTTGATGGTATCTAGGTGTTGTTCTCTGTAGGACTTGCTAGAATTGTAGCCGAGTGAGCCCTCTTGTATTTGCATGAAGTATTAAGTAGTTGATAGTAACTTCAGTGGCACCTTGTTGAATATGCTGGAGATGACCGTGCCACATGAACAAACTGCTCCACTGATTCTTTGATGTGAGACATGTTGTCACTGTTTAAAATGTATGGCACCAGAATTGTTAGTTCTTTTGATTTTGATGGTACCTCCAAGGGTGCTACTCAACACATTCTTAGAGCATGTAGTGATGCTCCCTGGCATTGTTTGAGTCCTGAATCTTATTTCGGTTGATTTCAGGATGTGTTCTGATTATTAATTTTTGTCATTATTTACTTTTTATTAATAAAACTAGCAAAATACCCGCGCTTCGCAGCGGAGAAGTAGTGTACACATATCTAGATATACATATATATACATATACACATCCACATATATATATACATATATATATATATATATATATAAATATATATATATATATATATATATATATATTATATATATATATATATATACACATATCAATATATATATTTATATATATTATATAAAAAAAGAGTAAATTAGATTTATATATATATATATATATATATATATATATATATATATATATATATATATACATATACACACATACATACACACACACATATATATACATATATATATATATATATATACACATACATACATACACATACATATATATACACACATACATACACACACATATATAGCAAAATACCCGCGCTTCGCAGCGGAGAAGTAATGTGTTAAAGAGGTTATGTAAACATACAGTATATATACATATACATATATATACATATCTACATATACATATACACATCCACATATATATATATATATATATATATATATATATATATATATATATATATATATATATACACACATACATACAAACACACATATATACATATACACATACATACATAGTGCGTTGTAACACGGGCTGTGATTGTTACATGGGAGGGAGACGACAAATCACAGCTTCCCGCTTTCTAATCGGGCCTGTGATTGGTGCTTTGACTGATGCCCAGATCCCACAGTATCTCCCCTTAGGAGAGGCGTTAGGCAAGTGTAATTGAATAGCGGTGCTGCAAGTTTAGCTTTACACCTGTTTTTAAGGCTTATTGACTGACAGGGGCTTTCATGAAAAAAGTTAGGGCTTTGCTACAGGATACACCCTCCACAAGTTAAGGAAGTAAAATTAATGGTATATATTTCTGTTTTATTTAAACCTTTTAAGTTTGTATGCGGGCGGTATGGTGGCGCAGTGAAAGGTGCCAGTTAGGAGACCCGGATTCGCTTCACTGCGTGGAGTTTGAATGTTCTCCCCGTGTCTGTCTGGGTTTCCTCCGGGTACTCCGGTTTCCTCCCACAGTCCAAAGACATGCAAGTTAGGTGCATTGGCGATTCTAAATTGTCCGTGGTGTGTGGGTGTGTGTGGGTGTGTGCGCCCTGCGGTGGGCTGGCACCTTGCCCGGGGTTTGTTTCCTGCCTTGTGCCCTGTGTTGTCAGGGATTTGCTCCTGTATTTAGGATATAGCGGGTTGGATAATGGATGGATGGACATTTGTATGCATAGCCCCGTTTTGCCTGTTTTCGTTTTTTTTCTTTCTTCAGTAATATTTCAGCAAACCCGGAGCTTGTCAGTTCAAATCCTGGTACTGACACCACTGTGTGACCCTGAGGAAGTCACTTCACCTGCCTGTGCTGCAAAAAACAAAAGTAATGTAACAAATTGTACCTCAGATGTTGCAAGCTGCTGGAATAAAGGCATAAGTCAAATAGATAAATATGTATTATACACATAGGAACTATTCATTTATTTTCAGTTAAGTCATCTGCAGCAAACCTTTATAAATGAGGGTTTCTCCTTTTTAGATAGTGCAAACTGTTTCTTCTTCATTGAGGTTTTCTCTTGGAGAGCTTTTTTCATTTCATTGAAAATGAAAGCAGCAGCTTCCAAAATATGTATTTCTTATTAATTTTTCAACATTGTGTAAAATAACTTTATAAAGTAACATAAAAGGTTTAAATACTGGTTATCCTTTTACACTAAAATATTACTAAAGAGATACAAAAAAAGTAAAATACATATGTTGTTTTTCTTTAAGGAGATTAAATATTACTGAAGAAAGAAAAAAAAAAAAAACTAAAACAGCCAAATGGGGCTATGCATATGAACTTAAAAGGTTTAAATAAAACAGAAATATATACCTTTATTTTACTTCCTTAACTTGTGGAGGGTGTAATCCTGTAGCAAAGCCCTAAGTTTTTTCGTGAAAGCCCGTTTCAGTCAATAAGTCTTAAAAACAGGTGTAAAGATATTGACAATAAGCTACGCAAACCCACCAAGACATGGAATCATTTAAATCAAGGCGCGAGTCGAAAAACACCATCCGATACTATTAGTTAACAATTAACACATTTCTATATGTATTGTAAGCATACAATACAACTGAAAATATGTTGCGCTTATTTATCTGGTGTACCGTCATTTTTGAGCGTTTAACGGCTGAAATCCAACATGGTTTGTGCCCTTCAGAATGAAAAGAGTTTGCATTTACCTTTTTAATAAAAGGCGAGCTTTTAAGCCTGAGAAATCAAACCCGTAAATGCACACGTTTAATTGCACATGTATTAATATGTATGCTTACACAGTATTAAAAGACACTCAACAATTACACAGTATTCAAAGACACTCAACAATTAACGTCATTTACCTTCGTTCCCGCGTTTGAGTCGTGCTGTAAATCTCTTCCTTGTTTTCAGTTCACGTGATTACGTAGGAGGCGTGATGACACGATACGTGACTCCGCCTCTTCCATTACAGTATATGGACAAAAAAGAGGTTCCAGTTATGACCATTACGCGTAGAATTTCAAAATGAAACCTGCCTAACTTTTGTAAGTAAGCTGTAAGGAATGAGCCTGCCAAATTTCAGCCTTCCACCTACATGGGAAGTTGGAGAATTAGTGATGAGTGAGTGAGTGAGTCAGTCAGTCAGTGAGGGCTTTGCCTTTTATTAGTATAGATTTCACATTATTTCTGTGACATCATGGTGCCACTATTTTGTTGGTTTTAATAGAGACGGTCTTTTTTTTTTTTTTTTTTTAACATTAATTTCATATTGTTTATGTCCAGTATGGTACATAGCATATCATCATCAAGTCATCACTATTAAAGATGGTGGTGCCCAATACTCATTATCCAAGCTTTTGGATAACTTCTAAATCTTCAAAAAACCTTGTAACTGGGCATTTTTTTACTAGTTTGGCATCTAAATCTAGCTTTGTTTTTCAAATCTTCAATTTTGCTTAGCATTTCAAAGTTGGCATACTTGTAATTTTGACCCTTTTGCCAATGAAAGTTAAGCCTATTCCTAATTATTTTCTCTTTGATGCCCAGGAGGTGTGCTTTCTGTGTGGCGTTTTCATGTGTTTTCTCGAGAGTCTCTGGCTTGTTTCTCACAGCTCAAAGACATGCTGGCAGGTTTAATAGTGACTCTTACTGGCCAACAGTGTAAGTGTGTCCTGCAAAAGCTTGGCTGTATTCAAGGATTAGTGACTGCCTTGAGCATGTTTTTACATTCTGTCACCTCACAATTCCCTATTGAAAAATGGACTTCACAACATGGATGGTTGAATGAATATCTAGATGGTTTGGGGGATTTTTTTTTTTTTTTTTTTTTTACTTTTATAGCCTACTAATCATAAGAGAAGTAGATTATGATAACATGGCGGTTAAAGGAGTATTTCATGTCTCCAATGGGTTTTAAAACTTTTCAGTTTGCTAGATGAACATTAAATACAGTAGTTTGCCTTAATAGGTTTGGAATTTGCTAGGCTAACTGGAGCTTTTATTGAAGTAGAACAAAATAAATTTATATCCACAAACTTATAGGGGCCAAGAGTTCTTTGCCATATTAATCTACACCTTTAAGTTCAAAATCAATTTTGTGACCGATTTTATATTTTAATGTTCTCTAAATAGTAATTTTTGCAAATACAAGATCTTACTTTTTTAATCCCTAAATGAGTGATTTATTGCTGAGCTGGTATAACACATAAAAGGTAAACCAGCTCAAAAGACACAGGCATCAAAAGTGCCATCTGCAAAAGAAAGGAAATCCTTTTACAATTCTTTTTAGCTGCATTCAAAGGAAAGAAGCCACCAAGTGATGTTGTATTTCTCACACACCAAAAACTTGTAAAGTGTCAGTGTGAGAGCCACTTTTCTAGTTGATGCTGTCTCTAGTGGCACCAGATGCTGCAAGTTATTTATTATATTTTTGCCACAAGAGAATGATAAAGAACTTTCCACTCCACTCTCTATTCCTGCCATGTATGTTTTGAGTGTCACTACTAATTTCTTGTTGTTTCTTACACTCTTCAATAATACTAATCGGACAATTGGCAAAACGCTTGTGTAACAAGGAGCTGTAATCCAAACTGGCACAAATGGATCATAGTAACAGAGTTTAAAATTACCATTTGAATTTTAGGAGTGAAAGACACTTGAAAGAAAACAAATAATAAATGCATGCCATGGTCCCAAAGGGCTATTTCCCATCTTTTTTAAAATAAACTTTCTTGGCCTTTTAAGGATGCCACTTTTCATTTGGAGTAGCCCTTATTTAGCACCCTGCTCTGGGTATGTAGGCTTGGAAATGGACCCACAGAACTACTGTAGTCATCACCCTTTTTAATATCAATCCTACACTATTTTTCCCTTCTTAAGTCATCCATCTAAAACACATCTTGCTCACCTAAAGCCAGTCACAAAATCAGAAATGTGGCCATGGAAATTAACAGGTCTGATAGATTTGTTGTACATTCCATAGCAGACTATCTAATGGCAGGTGACTGTACTGAAAATGCCTGATCTGTGCTTTCCTTCCTACACAAAAACAAGGGAGTACAAAATCAAAATAAGACAAATGTCTTCAACACCCATAGTCCTATGCAAAGAGGCAGTCTTAATAGACAACATCATTTATACACATAATAAATTATTCATCTTTCCAGTATTCCTATCACTTCCGTTGATCTGGCTACAGTGTTTCACATAATGATGTTATATCTCAGCTAATGCCTTCCAGGTTTCCAAACTGGTGTTTCCAGGTTTCTTTTGCCTCATGTAGGATACTGAACGTAATGGTCTGTCTCCAGCACCACTCCATGTTGATTTGCCCAGATCTGCCCGTAAGCCAAGTCAGTATGATACTGAATCCTTTCTGTAGCATAATGACTTTCTGTGGTGAACAGCATCCCAGGTACTTTACAGTTATAGAACTGTTGTTGTATTATGTAATGTGCAGAGTACAATACAATTCCAACATGTATCATGTTGCCATTCTCTGGTACTATGATAAGCAAGAATGTATTAAAACACATAAATCCATTTAATTTAATATAATAAATATAAAACACAAATACGCTTACCTGATGTGTCCCAATTTAAAGGAACACTTTGAAAACACATCAGATCTCAATGGGAAATAAAATCCTGCTAGATATCTATACTGATATGGACTGGGTAATATGTTAGGAACAAAAAGATGCCATATCGTTTGATGGAAATGAAAATTATCAACCTACAGAGGGCTGAATTCAAAGACAGCTGAAAATCAAAGTGAAAAAATGATGTAGCAGGCTAGTCCATTTTGTCCAAATTTCATTGCAGCAACTCCAAATCATACTCAGTAGTTTGTATGCCCCCCACGTGCTTGTATGCATGCCTGACAACATCAGGGCATTCTCCTAATAAAACAATGGATGGTGTCCCGGGGGATCTCCTCCCAGATCTGGACCAGGGCATCACTGAGCTCCTGTACAGTCTGAGGTGCAACTTGGTGGTGTTGGATGGACCTACACATAATGTCCCAGAGTTGTTCTATTGGATTTAGGTCAGGCAAGTTTGGGGACCAGTCAATGGTATCAGTTCCTTCATCCTCCGGGAGCTGCCTGCATACTCTCGCCACATGAGGCCAGGCATCTCCTCCATGCCCTTGAGACTGTGCTGGGAGACACAGAAAACCTTCTGGCAATGGCACGTATTGATGTGCCACCCTGGAGAAGTTGGACTACCTGTGCAACCTCTGTAGGGTCCAGGTATCGCCTCATGCTACCAGTAGTGACACTGACCATAGCCAAATGCAAAACTAGTGAAAAGACAGTCAGAAAAGATGAGGAGGGAAAAATGTCAGTGGCCTCCACCTGTTAAACCATTCCTGTTTTGCGGGTTGTCTCATTGTTGCCCCTTTAGTGCACCCGTTGTTAATTTCATTAACACCAAAGCAGCTGAAACTGATTAACAACCCCCTCTGCTACTTAACTGACCAGGGGCCTCATGCATAACACCATGCATAGAATTCACACTAAAACATGGCGTACGGACAAAAGTGGAAATGGTGTACACACAGATTTATTCATTTGGATTTTTTTGTGCATAAGCACAACTTCCACGTTCTTCTGCTCCATAAATACAGGTCAGCTTGAAAAGTAACACATGTGCACGCGTCTGGTGCCACTCCCCAACTCCTCCCAGAATTATGCCTCTTTGAATATGCAAATCAATATAAATAGCCCTTAAGCTCAGCGTTCTGTGAAAAGAAAATTTCAAAAGCACGGGGGAAATAGAAGAATTTCAGCGAATACCAAGTGGAGGTAAGGAAAAATTTACTATTTGTTGGTTTAAACAGTGGTATAAACGACAAAAGAAAGTTAATTGAGTGACATAGAGTGTCAGAGAAACTAGAAAACTCAAGTTCACAAAGTTGCACAGTGCCTGAAATAAAAAGAGAAGTTGTCAGATATCAAAGTCGCTATGAAAAGGTGAATCGTAGCCCACAGTCTGAGAGTCATATGGAAGCTTATTAGGGCACAGAGAAAAGAAAAAAATAAATAGGCACACAGTGGGGAAAAAAACCTTGAAATGTCAACTTTAATCTTGAAATTTCCACTTTAATCACATAGTTTATTTTGTCATTAAAGTAGAACATCATAAACTTCATCTTAAAATTGTTTAATTTACTAGTTTCTCAAATGCCATCGTAATTAAAGTAGCACGTTAAATGCTTTGTTTTGTATGTGTTCTTCTATGTGCTCTGTGTGTGAATCACTACGTGCTGCTTAAACAGGCTTTTTCTCTTTCTCCAACAGGACACAGAATCCATTACATTCATGATATTATAGCTCTCTGAATAAATTAAATACTGAGATGTTTACTTGATATCATTTTCATAATGATAGGAATTAAACATGGGAACACGGTGATAGTGACGAGCTGGCAAGATGCTTGCTGTGCCATGAGCAATCTTCGATGAAATAATTTATTGGAGCAGTACTGTCTCTTTCAACCCCCAATTCCTGTCCTTCCTTTACTTTCTCCGAATACCCAATCGCCTCACAATCAGCTCTATAATAGATGTAAAGCCATCTGTAAGCTGAGAATGTTGATTCTTCAAAACATTTAAGGAACATTGAAATATCATTGTAGTACATGTTTAATTATTCTATCTATCTGTCCAACCAGGGTCATGCCAGTCCCATGTCCTTATGTTTAACAATATAGATTATTTAAATGATGTTAACATTTTATCTTTATAATGTAATAAATATATTTTGCTGTATTTCATCTTAAAAATGATATCATCATCATATGGGAATACGCACTTTATAAAGTGGCTCAGGTTGTGCAATATTATAACTGTATCGCAAGTTTACAGTGAGGTAATTTATACTTATAGGTACAAACAGTTCTACCAGCAGCACTTATTGGACTGATTGAGTGCATTTATAGTTCTTGGGATTAAACTGTTTTTGAACTGCGCTGTCCCTACAGGAAAGGCTCTGAAGCGTTTGTATTATGAGAGCAGTTCAATAGACTGTGCGCATGGCTGAGGCAGCGTGTGCTTGATACTGTATACCGATAATTTTCTTTCCGATCAGCTGCTGTACAGCTGGGATTCACACTCTGATACAGTGGGATAAATACTGAGTGGTGCATTGAGAGTAACAACGCTAAAGCAGTTATGGTATTTGGAATAGTTTGGCCATTCTGTGGACCATTATATTGTTACAGGTTAATTACAATCGGATGCCTTAAACCAATAAACAATATGCAGTTAATTTCAGTGTATTTGATAAAGTCGCGTCAGCAATGCTTAGACGCTGGGTACCACCAGTTTGCAAAACTGAGCGGAGAACTTGTGTACACCAAGGATTTAGCTGGTATGAAAATGTGCGTGGCTTTCTGCCAAGTTTATTTTTTATACATCACGATGTGAGTGAGGAAATGGGAGTACGCAACATTTTTGTATGTACGCACCGTTTATACATGATGCCCCAGATCAATATCCCAGAAGTTGCATTGACTTGATGTTATACTCTCATTAAAAAGTGTTCCTTTTATTTTTTTGAGCAGTATGTATATATGTATATTATGTATGTCTACATACAAAATACAGAGTACAACTCAGTGCAAGAAATGCTGAAATAAACACTGGAGAAAAAAAAAAAAGAAAAAGTGTTAACAATTTATGAACAGTATTGCAAGACCTTCAGAACCCTGGAGGATGAAACTAACCATTTGTGAGCTTGAAGGCCTGTGGGAGCAAAACTGTTCTTATATCTGTTTGTTTTGCCGTATATTAATCTATAACGCCTTACCGATGGAAAAAATTCAAAGGGGTTGTAGTCTAGGTGTGAGAGGTTGGAAATGATTTTCATAGCCTGTTTCATGACTCTGGAATAATACAGGTCCTGTAAGGTGGGCAGACTAGCACCAGTGATATTTTTAGCAGACCTGATTATTCAATGTAGTCTGTTTTGTCATGTTTAGTCACTGATCCGAACCACACTGTTATGGATGAGCTGACTCAATGACTGCTGTGTAAACTGTTATAAATGAATTGTTGCAAGTCGCTTTTTCATAAAGGTACCAGCCAAGTAATAATAACACCTTGATATATATTGCATAATTTGTTTTTTGAAATGTATAAACCTGTATTCCACACTTTGTTTGTTCTTATAGAGTATGATTCAGGAATCACTTCAGATTTACTTCAACTCTTCTTATGTATCATAAATAGCAGTTTTGATGACAATAGGCTTTAGCCCCATATGCTGTTTTTTCTTAATCCCTATCCATTTAAAATTTACAAAGGATTATCCAGTTGAGTTCAGAAAGTCACAAAATATACTCTTCTGCTACCCTAATTGATAATTATTTACACATTTATGGTTCTTCTGTGTGAAGAAAGACATTGTACTTTTGTGAAATTTACCTTTAACCAGCTTCTGTCTGCATCCTCATGTTCTTGTTGATGAACGTATTTTAACCAAACAGTTGGAATTC
The DNA here is from genome assembly GCF_900747795.2 of Erpetoichthys calabaricus. NCBI lineage: Eukaryota > Metazoa > Chordata > Cladistia > Polypteriformes > Polypteridae > Erpetoichthys > Erpetoichthys calabaricus. The sequence continues at coordinate 58,841,480 of NC_041407.2, forward strand.
ACTGTATTAATTCCTCATTTTGAATTTGAACAGTTGATTATGCCATTTTCTCAAACTGAAAATATGAAACTCTTTCAGTCTTTCCTCACACCTCATACCCTGTAGACCTGGAATTAGACTAGTTGTTTTGGGGGCTTTTTCTAATGCTTTTATTTTTCTTCCATTAGCTAATTTGAAAAGAAAAAAAAATCATATCCTTTTTTTCTGAGTTTGGGCCAAATGCATTTCCATCTACCCACTGCATTTTAAACTCACATTTTAAAATTGATCACTATCCTCTTTCTTGGGTTCTTATCGAAATATTTTTTAAATTAACACAAAAATAGTGTGCACAAATCTGATGAATTGATTTTTATTGGTTCCTCATAGAATTCCAGTATGTTAGAAAATCACAATCTCCCCATCCATACCCATGCTGAGGGTTCACTAATATACCTTTCCTTAAAATGTATTGCTTGATCTTTTCCTTAATAGATACTTTTAATATTTTATCCATGATACATATTAAGTTTACGGTCATTTAGTGATTAGGATCAGTCCAATCACTATCTTTAAATAAAAGGGCAATTCTAGAGGTTTCCACTACCCCACGTGTAGCAATTTCTAAAAAAAAAAAATGTGTTACTGGTTTAAATATGTAATCACTTACTTCCTTAAGCAGTCCATGATAAATGTTTTACAGTCCCATGTTATTCAGCCTATCTATTTCTGGTGGTATCCGTCAATAAGGGCGCGCACATAAAGGCAACCTTCAAAAGGGCGACCTCAATTGGGCGCGGCGAATAAAAGCGCACATAAATAAAAGCGAGCTTCAAAAGGACGACCTCAATTGGGCGCAGCGAATAAAGGCAAACGCAACAAAATTATTACAGAAAATTTATTAGATAAAGGCAATGATTGAACGTATAAAAAGGTGAAAGCAAGAATATTAAAACATCCAATTAATTAATGCATGAACTTCTAACGAACTGCTTCTAACGAACTATTTCTAAAGCTCTCTATATTTCGTTGTTTTCAAAATTACAGAAAATTAGATTAAGGCAATGACTGAATGTATAAAAAGGTGAAAGCAAGTTACACTTGAAGCTGTAGATTATGTGCAATGCCACGTAGATATTCGAGATGCGGTCTATTAGCAATGCCACGTAGATATTCGAGATGCGGTCTATTAGCATAATCAAGGACAATTAATTTAATTCGCTCCTTTATTTGCGCACGCCTTTATTCGGCGCTCAATTGAAGTCGCCCTTTTGAAGATCGCTTTTATTTATGTGCGCTTTTATTCTCCGCGCCCAATTGAGGTCGCCCTTTTGAAGGTCGCCTTTTTGTGCGCGCCCTTATTGAATAGAACCATTTCTGGTGGCTCTTCACTCTCTGCAATCTCTAAATCACTGAATACCTCTGCCTATAATCCTTGTAGCTTTTGGGAGGTAATCAGCTTTTTCACATGTGAAACCATCAGAAAAATATAAATTTAGAGAATTTCCTATTTCATTTGTGTATATACAGTTTCACCTTTTCCAGTTTCACACATTCTTATTGACTGTTCTTTTACTACTAAACCTCGCTGTGCTACCCATCTAAGATGGGTTGAAATTGAAATAATATATTAAAATTATATATATATATATATATATATATATATATATATATATATATATAAATATATATATATTCACGGCATTCGTAGTCTGTGTCACAATCTGATTGTATGGGTGGTTACCTACCAGGTAACGCTTGTGGTTGGCCAGCAATCTGCTAACATCCGCCACGGTGCCCTCAGTTTGTGAGGAGCAGATCATAGAATGGTTGAAATAGTTTACTGTCAAATAAATGCAAAGAGTACGCGACACGTGTTTCGCCCTCATTCTGGGCTCATCAGGCGTACACACTCCACTGCACTCCCTCTCGGGAATCGGACGTCAGCGCCAGAGGCGATGCCCCTAATGTTGCGCCACGGCGTGTGGTTCGTTTATTTGACAGCATGTAGATCGGGGTAATTACATTCACGGCATTCGTAGTCTGTGTCACAATATGATTGTATGGGTGGTTACCTACCAGGTAATGCTTGTGGTTGGCCAGCAATCTGCTAACATCCGCCACGGTGCCCTCAGTTTGTGAGGAGCAGATCATAGAATGGTTGAAATAGTTTACTGTCAAATAAATGCAAAGAGTACACGACACGTGTTTCGCCCTCATTCTGGGCTCATCAGGCGTACACACTCCAAAGAGTACACAAAATAAATGAACCTCCCCGACAGGGGTGCAGTAAGTGTGTACGCCTGATGAGCCCAAATAAGGGCGAAACACGTGTCGCGTACTCTTTGCATTATTTGGCAGTAAACTATGCAACATTCTATGATCTGCTTCTCGCAACTGAGAGGGCACCGTGGCGCATGTTTGCCGACTTGCAGAACAACCACAAGCATTACCTGGTAGGTAACCACCCATACAATCATATTGTGATTCAGACTACGAATGCTATGAATGTAATTACCCCGATCTCCAGGCTGTCAAATAAACGAACCACATGCTGTGGTGCAACATAAAGAGGCTTTGCCTCTGACGTCAGAGGTTCGATCCCCAAGAGGGGTGCAGTGAGTGTGATGAGCCCAAATAAGGGTGAAACACGTGTCGCGTACTCTTTGCATTATTTGACAGTAAACTATGCTATATATATATATATATATATATATATATATATATATATATATATATATATATATATAAATAAATAATAGGTCTATATATATGTATATACTAGTGAATGGGAGCCCGATCGAATTGGGCTACAAATTCTACGTTTGTGAAATCAATACTTTCTCTGCAAAGAATTATTTGTTTTTTTAAGTCCCTGAAATGATTTTGTTATCATGGCACTGATTTGTGCCTAAAATAGACCTTTTCAGCCGATGTAATGAAGAGCTTCCTGTTTAAACGGGGCTGCTTTGGGTCTAAATATGTCAACAGGTTCTTAAACCTGTAAGGGTATCTGTAAGGGTTAATTCGAACTGGACCTTTATGGCAGCAATTGTATTCTCAACCTTGCTTGTTCTCACAGGTGAAGTTTAATGAGTTGCAATTTTTGCACAGGTTGTCAAATGCACCAGCGTGGTGCTCCGGAACTTTGTCCTCAATAATATCTGTGTGATTGCACATGGCAATGCCGTGCCACTGAGCATTTTCACGCAGCAAGGCGCGGGCTGCTCGAGCTTGTTCAGTCGCTTGTGCATGGCTGGCACGATTTCTTTCAGCGTTAGTAGCATTCTGTAGCGCACGTTCTTCATCTGTCCTTTGTGTCCGATTTGCACAATTTCTTCCAGCGTTAGTAGCATATGTAGCCACACGCTGCTCATCGGTTTGTTGTGCACGTTGTGTACGTCTGGTCACATTAGCAAGTCTATGTTCCTCGTCAGTCATGTGACTTCGTTTCCTATGCATCCTTTCCGTGGCCGCTGCTGTTGTGGCTGCGTTGCGATCGTCACTCATTTTAGATCTGAGATCGGCTAAAATTTAAACAATGACCATTGTTAATATCCAGCCGTCATTACTCATGCTTCTAACTTGTATTGAGTCGAGGTATTGATGCCAACACCATACATACGGATACTATCAAATTATATATAAGGATATTAGGTCTATATACAGTATATATTAGGTCGGTATATATATATATATATATATATATACAGTATATATAAGGTCCATATATAATATCATCCTAGACCTCAGCGTTAACCATCTAATGGAATGTGCAGTATTTTGTAATGTATGTAGTTATACAATACATTGCAGATGGTACATCACCAAAGTTTAGTAATAAAATACTACAATTGTTAGTCATTCCAACAGATGGTGCATCACTAATACAATGAATATGTCTCTGTTATATGCCATGGGATTTGGGATTTGTGTTAATATCTGTGATGTGCTGTTGGAATTACAGAGACATAGCAACCGGATGCACATACACCTGTTTAAATCAACTTTTGCATTTTCTGCAATATTCTACCCTAAGCCTTTTTCCATTCTTATTGTGCAAGTTCTCATAAACATTGTAGTTAATGCTGTATTTGTCTTGCATGTTTTCTACAAGTGATGTTTCCTTTTGTAATTTACTTTATTTCTTCCTGCATTATTCATCCAGTGCAGATTTCTGTTAAATTTCTTATTACTTCTTTTCTAAAATATCAGATGAGCTAATATCCTGTTAAACCTGTTTTGTAAGGAAGCTTATTCATGGCACTCTGAAAAAAAAAAATTGTTATTTTGCAAAGATTTTGCCTGGTGTGGGCTGCATAATTATGCATGCATGTACAGTACTTTGGACATTCTGTGATGGCTAGTGAGGGACAGGTTAAAGATATGCATAGCATGGAATCAAGCGATAAGAACCGAACAAATGTCAAAGGTACACATTTATTCCTGAATGTGCTGAATGATAAATTTAATCCACCCAGTTTATGATCATAGGGTGCCGGTGATTGTTACAGCAGCACGGGATATAAGAAAGGAACCAACTGCGGTGGATGGTATGCTAGACCTTTGCAGCAATCAACCGCATAGTCAATCAGAAAAGACTGATCTGCAGGCAATCCTATAACAGAATCCCATAAATAAACCATCTATTTACTTGTAATATACTGTAGTTATTCGCTATAGATATTTTGAAAGGGGGTGATCTAGTGGCACAGTGGCTACTGTTCATAAATGGAATGTTCAGGGGATCAGGTTGAGGATGGCAAATGGGGATATTTACTTCACAGTACATTAAGTAATAAACATATTTTGTCAATTGAGAAGTATTCCTAACACATTTCCAGTATTCAAAGACCTTGCCTTGGTAATATTTGATATGCACATAAAGATAGAGGTTAAGCCCACATGTAGTATGCAATCAAATGACACACACCAGGAGATTGTGCAAACCTCATGCAGACCCCGGCGCTGTGAGTTAGGAATGCTAGCTCTGCACTACCAATATGCCTGTGTTAAAATATCTCACTTAACTTGAATCTGATTAAAACTAAACGTATGCCTATAACTTTTGTTCAGTTACTGTGACTTGTTTTCAAGCTGTACGTGTGCTTAACCACCTCTTTCATACATCTTCCTGATGTACTGGCAGCAGCAGGTTGCGTCTAGACTTACACCCACTTGTGACTCAAAGTAGGGCAGATTAAATTTACCATTCAGCACATGCAGGATTAAATGTACATTTATAAGTTTTGTTCAGTTCTTGTCACTTGATTACATGTTATGCACATTGCAAGATAAACTGTCATTGTCCTTTCTGCTATACCTTGGAGACAGGTCCTTGGCTTAAAAAGTAAGGGTCGAACACTCAAAATGTCAGTTAAAAAGTCTCAGTTGACATGACAGCCCCCCTCTTCAGAATGCAGCCTCTGTGTGCCTTATCTGAAAAGAAGGTTGATCTCAGACCAAGTAACATTGCAGAGGCATCTCTTAGAGTCATCATCTGGACATTTTGAACAAAGAGCCATAATTCAATGAGTGGCAACCTTGATGGACAAAACTTTGTGCCAATTGTTAGCCAAAAAGAATGGGCTTATGTACACCTAAGAGACCAATGGCAAGACATCCGCTTCTTCCTAAAGAATGTATATTATTGTTATGTCAAGAAATAAACATTTTTGAAAAGGGCAACTGGGAGAATAGACAAAAGTACAGAAAAAGGGTCAGAACCAGGAGATTGACAAAACCAAAGCAATAAAACCAAAAGGAGAAACAAAAAAAAAAAAAGGTCACAGTCTGTAAATGTAGCTAAAGTTATTAAACCAGATATCAAAAAATAAATATTTTTTAGGAAAGCACAAATTAAGGTTTGTTATCTGCAGTTGGATGAGAACATGGTGGTTTGGGCAACCTCATCACTGCAATTTACCTGTGGGTCATGGCCCCAGGAGCAACACACCCTAGTGACAGGAAAACTACAAGGAGGCTGCCAGAAATTAAACAAAAATCCAAAATACAGTATATAATACCTTGAAAACTGCCACAGACATCTCAGATGTCACTTCCTCTATTAGCTCACTGCTCTCAACCTGGCTCTCAATAGCAGTGACCCAATGTTTATAGGTTGTGTCCATAACAAATGCCGGAACAATCTCTTCTACTCCAAAAGGGTAACTGGTGCTGGGCTGAAAAATGGAAGACTACCCATAAAGGGTTGCCATTAGTCCAAACCTTATTAAGACAGCAAGTGCTAGCGCAAAGGAAGCCCATACATAAGGCTACGCATTTGTCTCGCTGACAATGGTTTCTGATTGATCACAAGTTGACCCAACAGATGTGAATTTGCTAGCAACAAGAGGACTGATATGGTGTGTTTGAACCTTAAAGAGAAACTACAGTACTGCCTGCACCCACCAGGTCCAACCAAGGTAAGGAAGGAAACAAGCTCCTAAAATAAAGAAAGAGAAGAATACTGAAGATCCTTCCATGTGTTTGGAGAAAGCCAACCCAGAAGGAGCAAAGCATTGCTTGCATCAAAACCTTAACTATGCCTGATTTGATTCTGAGAACTGTTAATTGTAACTTAATAGACAGGATAAAGCCATCTAATATATTATGGTATTGGTGTCACAGTAAATGAAAGGTAATATCCTTGTGAAGAATAAGTTCTAAATGGTATAAGTTTCCTCATACATCCAGTAATAAAGTATAGAGCAACATCTTACACAAAAGTGTGCAAGTAGGTAAGTCAGTGCAGGCCAGCTACGAGGAAACCAACACCATGGTGCAGCAAATAGAAGCTTAAAAAAACAGCTAAAGACCACATGAGTTGAATGAAAAGAATTAAAAGATGATGTGCCTTTTATTCAAGGAGAGAAAAAGTTCAAATAAGTTATTAGAATTTTATGTATATATTCTGTATACTTGCATATATGTCCATCTTCTGTTATCCCTCTGTTATAAATACATTTATTATTGTTTATTACAACAAGAGTGTTTGGTTTATTTTTTAGGAAACAGTCTATTGTCATGCCGTATGGGAGGTATTTTTTGCACAAACACTACAAAAATTAAAATGAAAGAACCCCATTTGCAATTTTATTTTCAGTCTGAACCGCAATGAAGCTGCAAAAATGAAAGTAAAATGCAAATAAGCACTGGCGCCACCTGCTGCTTATTAAATTTTCATTTTTCCACTTTGCATTTTCATCTTCAAGCTCTCAATATGTAAATAGTGTAGGTCAATGGGCTGGGCTTTGTACCTCAATTTCCCACAATTCTTTGTCCTTTGTAGCTGTGCAGCCACGTCGATTGATAGAATACTTAGTACAGTTATGTAAACTACTAGGTGTCAGATGTCCAAAATGACCAGTGGGCTCACATTTAAGATGGTGTCAAATAATAGGCCATTTTTACTGATATGCCTTGACATCACTTGTCCAAAATATATATTTCTATGAAAAAGCTACAGTGATGTCCATAGCGGGCAGGTGATAGCTCTTGGACTGTAGGTTTCTTTTTGACAAAGTTCTTGTAGAGTGTGATTCCTAGAACTGCTTCACAGCAGACAGAATGATCTAAAAACACGTAGGTTTGGGGCATTAAGTTGACATGCCTATTACTGATACCTGTAGCAGTCTGTGCATATTACTCAACAGTTTTCAATTAACTTTATTTTCATAGCTTGCCGCAGGAATTAATTAAAACCCAAAAGATTATAGAGGAGAAGAGGCTTAGTAGGAGATATATTTTGGCACTCATATATAAACATGCAGATGCCAGCCCAACCTCATGACTGAAGGGCTTAAGCCACGAATCACCCATAAACGTTGACACAGCACATTATACTGTATAACTGCCAAGTGAGAATGGCACTGCTTGATATGTCTGGAAAACTATTACCCAGACAGTAAAATAATTCAAAAGGTGTCCTTCAGTAGAACAGCATGGGACACTTATGTTACATCTGCTTGAAAATGAAAATAATTAAAAAATGTAAATAAATATTACATGCACATTATCTTTTTATTTATTTATTTATTTGTTTATTTATTATATTGCCTTCCTGACGGAGTGAACTACAACTTGTGCCACTTAAACTGAAGTTTGATTTTATATTTTACTGGAACACAGGTTACACGTTAGAATAATTCTGGAATTATTAACCAAATATCAGCATTTGTGGTGGTGTTATAATTTAGATACCCTTGGGGTAGAGGAAAAGGTTTTTATTTCATATTAACGGTGTTGCTTTTGACCTTGAGGAAAAATAGATGTTGGCCAAATGCGGTTTTGTAGTGCCAATCAAGACAAGATAATTCCCGAGGAAAGGCCAAGTATTGCCTGCTGTTTTGAAGAATTATTATTTTTCTTTTTGTAAACAAGTAATGGTAAAAAGAGTAGTAGGAAAATTTGTACAGCTTTGCATCTCATCTAGTCAATATTTGGAGAAGAAAATCTGCCAAGTAATACCAATTCCCACATTTAGAAAGCATCTCAGTAGGAAAATGGTCCTCACTAGGTCAAAAATCTCAAGGTGATGTTAATTTGGTTCTACTTTTAGGAGAAGAGTAGGAGTAATAGCACTTTATCAATGTTCCTAATTTAGGCAACTACACCTAACTTCACTAGAACTTGTGAGTTGTCCTAACTCACTAGAAGATGGTGTTCAGATAGAGATCAGTGCATACATTCTGGTAAAGGCAAAATGTTTTGTAAACTCTTGTTATCAATGCACTAGTATAAAGATATTGATCTGACAGAAACAGAACACTATTTGTTACATATCTTGTATGTCACATTATCACCCAATCTATGTGAAGAAGTGGTGGCTCTGAGGCTAGGGATCTGCACTGGCAATCGGAAGGTTGCCGGTTCGAATTCCATAAATGCCAAAAGGGATTCTGCTCTGTTTGGGCCCTTGAGCAAGGCCCTTAACCTGCAATTGCTCCGTCCTGGGTATGATGTTAATCTGCATCCAGCCCCGCTTGTAGGCTCTCCAACCTGCAGGGAAAATCTGGCACTCCAGACACCATATAAAACCACAAAATGTCACACAGGTACGTGGAGCTTTACATTCCACAAACTCCTGGAATATTCACATTATACTTTACCTTTTCAAGATAACATCCAGAGACTCCCAGGCATTAAATAAATTGAGCCTCTCAGAAGATGAGGGGGAATCATGGGGCGAGACACTGTTCACAACTCTGGAAGACAATCGAGTATACTGAAAGAGTGAACACAACTTCAGATACAGCACAAGAATAGCTACGTCTAGTTTCGGTTATTGTTGTTTTACTAGGTGTTTCCCATGTTCAAAACAGCTGGAACGTGATTCTTCTTGAAGGACAGCAGTGAACCATTCATTACTAAATAAACATGCTCATTATTAGGATTAACTCTCATCCAGCGTGTATCTTGATCTTTCCATGTTAGTGATTACAGTATTATTCTTGATGTTTCTCAACATGCCCCAATTCAACACATGACTCCAGAGTACTTCACGAGAGTGTTGTAAACCTTGTATTTGAACATAATCACTTCTGTTGAATATTATTGCTATTTGTGGTCAAGCATCAGCATTAATATTAGGGGCCTCATTTATAAAGCTTGCATATAAACAAAAAGAAGCTCGACGCAAATGTCTAATTTAAAAAAAAAAAAAAAACTTGAATGGAGGATGTGTGTATTTTTACAGTAACACTGACCCATGCATACACAAAATTTCAGACAAACTTTGAAGTGATAACACCCTTGATCAACTGGGAAATGCAGCCAAGCCAGCAAAAGGACGACCCGTACACATAATAATTCAAATTACTGAGCTGTTATTATAATGTATGCAACAAACATATTACACCTCAATAATAATGAATATGATGTACTGTATACGCTGTATTTTAGTTCTATGTTAAGAGTGCCCATGCTACTGTACGTATTTGCACTGAAGAACTTTTTTTTGTTTTTGGTCAGCTTATATCAGCAGCATGTTGTCACTTCTCAGGGAACTGGTCCACAGGTCAGCAGTACCTCAGCCAAGCTTCACTCTCATGCCTAATGTGGTGGAAGCCATTAACTGATCGGTGAGGCACTACATCCAGTTTTCCTGTGGTGTGGGTGTATATACTTGTGGCCTGGAAGGGGCACTCCAGCTCCCCTAACTTAGCAACAGACAACACAGTCCAGCACAACACACGGCTTTTATTGTTTTGTGGGAAACTCTTCCCAAAGTGTTTCTCACAGCACAAACACAGTTCCAAGGCACAGTACAATACAAACAGCAATGCCTTTTTTTTTTCTTTCTCTCTCTCGCTGTACCTCCTCCGCTCTTCCAACAAGCTTTGTCACCTTCCTCCAGACTTGGGCTCCTGGAACTGCGGAAGTGGGCTTCTTTAATGTGACATCTGGGAGTACTTCTGATGGCCTGTAAGCATGGTCTGGAACCACTTCCAGGTGACGTGGGAGCCCGACAAATTAGGGCTCGGGGGGGCTACCTTCTAGCGTTCCGGGGGAGATAATGTCCTATGCACGTTCTCGTCCTCTGTATTTCCAGTACACAGGTGTCCCGGCTGGGCAAAGTTGCCAGCCATCTGTCAAAATACATAACACATTAGATGTTGTTCGTTCTGATGTAATTAGAGCACATTACTGCGCACATATTGCACCTAGTGAGAACAAAGCTGCTTTTGTTAACCACTAGCAGTTACATTCCATTAATCCACAAGTCATCCAAGATTTGACTGTCAAACATGGTATCTCAGTGGTCTGGGTCAATCAGTGATTCTTTTATTTTGAGGCAAAGTGGCTTTGACAGATGTAAGGATGCTGTACATTTTACTGATTTGTTGGTAAAGTAACTGGCTAGACCCTCAGTGTTTCATATTGCGCGTACTATTCATTGTAACAGCAATCATGTCATTACATGTATTAGGTACCTGTGTGTGGCTGCCTGTTCAGGCAGTGATTGATGTCTTACACCTTTCCTGGGCCCTAAGAGTGCAGAGGAGAGGCGCTGTAATGCCACACTCGATCATGTGCTCTCAGTTGTGGACTGCAGGAAGATACCCTTGAATGCAGTTGGTGGTGACTCAACACATTAGGTGGGAGCTGCTCTACCAGCCAGTGAAGTTCTATAGCATTGTGATTGTATGGGTTGACTGACATGCTCAATATATGGATTTTTCATGGTGGTGCTGAAGGCACGTTCACATATTTTAATTAAGGTGATAATGATTTATAAACGGTAAATTGCATAGAAATGTGTGTATGCCAGGTTTTACAAATCATTTTATAAACAACTACAAAACAGCATCATGATTTCTAAGGGAACTACAACTACAAACCACCCGCAAGAGTGCTGCTTTTTGACGCTTGTGTGCCATAAATTAATTTCTCAAATGTGAAGCCCTACGTGTCGCTGGGAGTTGGTGTAGGAGGCGTCATAATTACTTCTCATGTCCTACTCTGAGGTATAAAAAATTCTTATCCTAGTCAGAATTTGAGTGTTATTCCTGTAGTACTAGGGTGTTGTACTGTGTTAGCCATTATGGATGTAATGATAAGTCAGGCAAAATGATACCTTTTATTGGATAACTGAAAAGATTACAATATGCAAGCATTCGAGGCAGCTCAAGCCCCTACTTCAAGCCTGCATATTCTAATCTTTTTAATTATCCAATAAAAGGCGTCATTTTGCTTGACTTCTCATTAGTGCAATACATAAGTGTAATTTGAGAAACTTGGTAAATACGGGCACAGGTCTTAATTTAGGATGCGAGTTGTTTAAGTTGAGAAGTGATAGTGTTAAGTAAACTAAATTTAGACTGGTGTAAGTTCAGAATGGACATGTGTTTGAGTTGGCTACGGAATGTACTGATGCCCCCTCTGGGTTCACAAAATTCCTTGTGTCCAGGAAAGCTGAGAATTTGAATTGTATTATGCATATCCGAAACTATTTAAATGTAAACAGTTAAAAGGTAATTTTTACGATTCATTCTTTAGTTTTTCATTATTATGGTATGCTGATGACTGAGAGTATTTCCTTTAATGAGTATTTTTGTAAAGATTTTTTTTTCCAGAAAATGCTTATTTATGATAGGACAGAAGATGGGGGAAAAAATGAAATTGCTGCACAAAAATACGCTGAAGAGAATGTATGAAGAGAGGAAAAAAAATGCAGCATGGCAGCAGGCCATCTGTCCCAGGGGTGTGTGATAATATTCAGCAATAAGAGCTCATACTAATAAGACGTGAACCATTCCAGATTCATACAGTGTGGATTGGAGAGAGCAGCTTAGTGTCAACCTAGTTTTTTTTTGTAGCCTGCAGGTTTTCTGTCATTTAATTGTTGTCACCTTGCATTTCCCCACATATGGAATATGTTTCTTTTTCGCTCTTCTAAATAAACGATTTTGTTCAGTAGACAATAGAAACATGTAAAGCTCTTATGTTTACATTGTGTGATGAGACGTTACCTTATGCCATGAGCAGTTTAAAGGGGCCAAGATACTACTTTTGTTTAAACCCAGGGCTTGTTTTAGGATATAAAAGGCTCATCAACATCCAGTAATCAACAATATGATAATAATAATAATTAATGATTAATGATGTTTGAATTAAACCCACAGTGACAGCTTGTTGGCGATTTGGTGTGTAATTGCTAGGAAGGAGTGCTAATGCTGGGCCCCAGCTGTGCAGGATAGCAATCTTTGTTTATTAATGTGTGGGAGATTGATTATCAGCATCAGCTCTCATTATGGCAGAATACAGCTTGGAGCATTACAATAGCATAATCATCCTAATCAGACGCCGTGATTGACACAGGCCTTATTGAAGTGTTCTCCAAAGGAATTCTTCTGAAGAGTTTGCCAGCCATCTGTACATTTGAAAACAGAGAGCAAATATGTGGCAAAAATCAGACTGCCTGCCAAGTCAGTAAAAAGAGCGTCAGAAGTCCCGGTCATTCTTGTAGCAGGTTTGCCTCCTTGCAGTATTTGTAGAGAAAATAAAGGCGATGGCGTGTAATTTATGTCTGAGCACAGCTTCATATCATGTGTTTAATAGTTCCTGTTGAAGAATTATTAGAGGCAATTTTTTTTGATGAAATTTGCACTGGGGTGAGGTTCTGATATATCACCAATTTAAAGCTTTTTTTGTGGAAAAATTTTAATGCCGGTTAAGCAACTTCTCTAATCATATATTATTCCTTGCAGTTAATATTATTTATTGTTTAATCAAAAAGAGCCAAATTGTTGGAAATATTGGAGAAAATTGACAAATGTGCACTTTAAACAGATTTTGGTAAATGTCCCTGCAAAACAAAAATTTGTATACAGCCTTTTCATTTATAAACCTTCTTAACCCAGTTCATTTGTCATGGGAAGATGCCACCAGTTCCAGAAGCACAGAGTGTAAGACCAGAACCAGCACTGGATGGGACTGCTGTCCATTGCAGACACACATACATATAACCTGCCAACGTAGAGTTGTGAGGTTACCTAATACACCCATTTTTGGCATGCATGACATAAATAGGAGTACCTGGGGAAAAATCCAGATACAATGAGAACATGCAAACTTGTCACAGACAGTCATCAGGCTGAGATGGCCTTGTCTTCCAGAGCTGTCCGGGAGCTGTGGTAACCACTTTTCCACCGTGCTACTTATAAACAGGATGCGCAGTTTAATCTTGCCACTGTGTAGACCATGATTTTAGCTGCTGACAATGAAGCAGTAAAATAACTTAATTAAAAAATTATAAATTAGTGATTTTATACATTGCAAAATTTAGACGTAGTGGTGAATTTATCATGCATATACAAGTATTGTATTCTTAAGGGAAGCAGCATGAAGTCATAGTCAAGGGAGGAGCTAAACCAGAACCGAAGGAGTTTTAATAAAATTGAAAAATTCCTATAGTTTTATACTGTGAAGACTTTTTTTTAATACTTAAAATAAAATTGTCTTTTATCCAACTTGTGTGCGTCAGATTATTCAAGATAAGAGTGCACAACAGAAGGCAAGGCCGTTTGAGCTCAACATTTTCATGCAGTATACTGTATATTAACCATAATAGTTTTTATCTTGAGCTGGAAACTGGAACTTGTTGAAGAGTAACGACTCACCAAACGAGTCAGTGAAGCCTGAGAGTGAATGGTGTTCACATTGTAGGATGTTCCATTACTATGATGCCATGTGTCACTAGGGATTGTGTACAGTGTGCATGCATACGCATGATGTCCTTAGTACATGATCACATGGCTTCACTTATATTAAGGAAGGAAATGCCACTTGCTCTTTATCATCTGCACTTTATTCCTGATAGACAGACGTGTCAGCATGAAGAAACTAATCTCTGGAGCAATTCAATTTTTAATTTTAGATATTGGTTTTGACTTTTGCTGGGTGACCAGTGTCAAGTTAGACATTTTGGTTGCTGATAATTGTTAACCCTTCTACATTTCAATCATTGCCTCTTGTGCACAAGTTTTAATATGTATTGGCTTCCTCTCCTTCTTATCAAAAGAGTGAAACCAATCCCACCAGTAGTCCTGGAATGTCATTCTAATACTCTGGGTATTACCAGCTCTGACTGCTTTGAGAGCTAAGCCAGAAGATGTAGGCAGTGTGCTGAAGTGAATAAGAAGGCTGGTGGAGTTCTCAGTGGTATTTTCAGATATTAGGATCCCACACAAAACAGCTGAATATAGGTCTAATTGATGGATAATCGATTCAGCCTAAAAGAAGTCAGTTTAGTTGAGGACCTTAAACACAGAGGGACAGTGTTGAATACAATTTGTTTAATACAGTGTAGACCTGAAAATAGCTCACTTTTTGTCAGTGAAATATAGAATTCATCCAAATTGCACCTAAAATAAGTATTGGAAAGTATTTGTAGTATGTGGAGAACAATGGGTAAATCCTAAACAGACATCTACCCATAGTAGACCTCTTGTGGTAGACCACGTGAACCCACTTCAGTTTGCCTATCAAAGATTTCATTGGAAGATGCAATTATCAATCAAGTCCACATGTGGTCAAAACTGACAGAATTTTTTGATTTCTCCAGTACATTCAATGACCATCCACCAATCCCTGTTAAGGGGTCACCTCAAAGATGTGCAGGTGGATGAGCCTATGGTGTCCTGCATGATAAATTATCTGTCTGAAAAGAAGGTAGTTTGTGAAACTCAAGGACTGTGATTCAGATGTGGCCAATGAACTAAGGAATATAAGGGTATGTGATATTGACCACAAATGAAATGAATTGTTTAAAAAAAATTAATGCTGTATCTAATTATCTGTTTTTCCATTCATATAATTCATTTCAAACAAAGATGAAACTGTGTCTGATCTGGCTGTTCATTTGGAGGGTCAGGGTCAGGTTCATCATAGCATATCTGTTCAGGTGCATGCTTGCACACTGCGACACACTTTCTATTTGCTGTAGAGCAGCACATTAATAGAGTGGAAATGCTTTCAATTTACATGAGCAAATTCTTTCTGTGAAGGTGCCTTTATAGTGTAGCGACATCACCGAGCATCACAATGGACCGAGTCTCTCCTCTTTACTTGGAGGTGACTCACTATCCATTAAGGACTGCTTGCCTTTTGCCACACTTGTTGGAAAAAGCAACTGAGACTGTGCAGAGCTGCCATTTCTATAGGTTCTCCAGCTATATATGATGTAATGTCAGTTCATTCTTTTGGTGATTCATCCCTGGCCCGTGCCTTTGAAATAGCAATGTGTGTGCAGTTAACCGCTCCAATTACACTTGGAAAACCTGATGTTGCTGTGAATTGAGCTTTTATATTTTCCAGTTCAACCAGAGTGGAAGGAAATTTATTTAAATGACAAGTGGATAATACCATCCTATACAGCTGGCATGGCATGACTCAGTGATGATTGTGAAACAGCCGATCAGTCAGCAAGTTCACATTGAAAAGCTCTTGTGGCTAAAAACCCGAGAGTGGACAAAACCTGCAAAGGAGCCAGGTAGAGCACAATTCCCCAAAGTTTGTCTTTGTAAAGCTGGCCTCAGTTCAGCACACAGCTCCAAGAGGATAGTTCTTGGAAATCGAAATATACTTAGAAGCCAGTCATCATCATCTCTAAATACGTGCTGTCTTCTAATTCTTCCATTTGCAATGTCTTCCAATAATGCTAAAGCAGCCGTGGTAGTTGGAATAGTTCGGCCGTTCCATGCACCATTAAATCATTACAGAATGATTAAAAATAAGTGAATTAAATTTATAAACGATTTGCAATTAATTTCGGTGTATTTGATAAAACCTGCATCATAGTTGTTAATCTAAAAAACGAAAAGTAGACCTCACAAACAGTAGCACTGCTTTGATGCTGGGTGGTGCCAGTTTGCAAAACTGAGCAAAAATGTGTGTACGCAAGGGGGGTAACCCTGTCGTGAAAATGTGCGTGCCTTTATACCAAGTTTAGTTTTTACACCTCTCAAAGTGAGTGTGGACACGGGTGTATGCAACATTTTTGTGCATATGCACCGTTTACACATGAGGCCCCAGGTCATATCACTTGTAGCAATCCTCAGATGATTCTGCACTTATGGGGTGTATCGACAAAAGGGATGAGACATGAACAATGCTATGCATCTTCTCTATGATGCTTCACTGTGACTGTGACTGCCAAGTCACAAGTTTTCTTCCTTTTTAGTCATTCTGGTGTGTGTTCAGACCAGTGTGCGTGTGTATGCTATACGTGCAAAAAGTGAAACAGCACAAGTTGCATCACCCGAAACAGTTTCTTACATAAGCAAAAATAGCCAAGAAACAAAGGGTGCCACGTGTATTCAGTATCACTGGACTGCAAAACACATGTCTACTGCAGAGTGTTCCAGGAGTCATGCTGCAGTGGTCACAAAAAACTGAAACTGTGATTATGTTTAGATGAAAAAAGTAGTGCCCTTTTACAATTTGTTTAACAAGACTAATATTTAATTTGAATAATATATTAATATAGGAATAAAAGATTTTTTTAGATATAATGCAGCTTTTAAACGAATAAAACTATGTGAACAAGGGAGAGGCAAGTACATGATGATGACTTATAGGATAAAAGAGAGCAGACTGAAGAATATTAGTAGATGTCTAAATGTAAAAGGCAATACTAAAAAACTGATTTAACTATTAGATTGCATAAATGTAAGCTCAGCAAAAAAACTAACTAGTGTGTCTATACTTATAACAAGACATGAAGAGGTGCTTGATACCTTGCTGTCAACATATTTTAATATCTAGCTAAAGGTAGCTTCACTGGGAAATAAAAATCCATTAATAATTTCCTGCAGTCTGATTTTGGCTGACACAAGTATTTCCATAATCCACCAAGGCACTTTATAAAGAAAAAGGATTTGAAAGGCATTACCAGAGACCTCACAACTGGCATAATGAGAGAGTGTAGCATCACAAGAGGAGAAGGGAGAACAAGCTTCACATAAGGCCTAAGAAGAAAAAGACTGCAGCAGCTGAAAGCCATTTGATCACCTGACATAAAGTGTGCAGGGTGACTCTGATTTGAATCATTCAGGTTGGTTGTTTTCTTGCATTATATTATATAACAGTTTGGCCTATGTCTGGTTTCTTTGTAAATAAATACAAGTTTAGGTTTTAAAAAGTTTGGTTATTATCTTGTTGGAACTACCTTGCTGTATTCTGATACTAGCAACCGCTAGAGGATGATGCACTGATATACTTATCCCGGTTCTGTAGTATCCTAACCCAAGTCATAAGTTTATAAGATTCATTGATATAACGGATGGTGTTCACTTGGGTTAAACCCTTTTGGAAGTAGCAAACTAGGAGCAGATGAGCATCTTTGACCCCATCAGGAGCAGGCCCCTGGCCTTTATTAAGGTGTCAAGCATGAAATCTCTTTCTGGGTAGCCAGTCCCTATTAGGAGTCGTTCAGCACTTACAGTGGGGAAAACTGACAACAAGTTTGCTCTTAGCCATTGTTGAATTATTCAGAATTTCAGCTCTTGCAGGGATGAAAATCTGGGGACAACAACCTAACAACACTCAGCCTGCTCTGTTAAAGTACTTAATGGTTCAGTGTTAAATCCTTCCGGGAGTGGAAAACTGAGAACAGATCTCAACAGTGTGCAGCCTGCCCTTGCTAAGGTTTTCAAAGGTAAATGTTGCAGAGTTTCCATGTAAAATAAGGTTAGAAACTTCTATTATTTAGGCATTTCCAGGATTAATTTGTCCAGTCAATAAAAAGGAACCCTATGAAGCTAAAGTGCCTTTCGTGTCTTTAATGAGTGAGAGTTCTGCATTTGTTGGCCTGCCCAGCACTCTAAACCTTGTAGTAAAGTGATGCAATTTGTATAACAATTATTGCTTTAGAGTAGTCTAAACTTTCTGAAATTTGCAAGCACCATGTATAGAATAGCAAAGTCCATTTGCATGTGTGAAAGCACAATGGGTGACAAAATTATATTTTCAGTTTTCATATAACTTGCCTACCTACATGGTAGCATAATGGTTAGTGGTGAAGCCTCATACCTCCAGTATCATTTCCCAACTTGACTAATGTCTTTATTACCTTTGCACAGTCTCTGTGTGCCCTCATGGATCTTTACAGGTACTTGGTTATCTCCCAGCGTCCTAAAGAAGTGCACTTTTAGATTGAATGGCATTTCTAAATTGTAAGCATGGCTGTTTGAGGGAGTATGTCCTGCAAAAAAAAATTTTAAAAAATGGCATTCCAACTTGGCTTGTTTTTCACTTTTTGTCCTTGAAACCTGAAACTGGATTAAGAGGGTTTAGAAAATGGGTGGATAAATTAATAATTCCTTTGTCTATTTTGATAGAAAGGTATTGACAAAATTCGAGTAACTTAATATGCTGACTCCTTTATCTAAGGTGGCTAACAATATTTGAGATTCAATTGGTACATTTCTTTTGCTTGCTTTTCCCAATTGAGCACAGGCAGGTGAAGTGACATGTTCATTGTCACACCGTGTCAGTAGCAGGATTTGAACCCAGAACATCCATGTTTGAAGTGCTAGATCCACTTACAGCACAGTGCCCACCAGTAGCTGCATTTGACTGGTGTGTAAAACAATCTGAAAAATGTGCTTTCTATATCACTTTTTATTTTTATTATTGTATTGTTATATACAATTTTTATTCATTTTATTAATTACAGTGCTTTCTTACCATAGCCACAGGCCCAGTAAGGATAAACTTTGAAATGTCACAGTCTAATGTTTTATTCTGCATGGATGGCAGTTAAATACACTCATTATTTGCAGAGGGAAATTTGTTTTCATGCATGCACACAAATCTTCATTAGGTGTCTACTGTCTCAGGGGTCTCCACAAAATTGTATGTTTTGTAGCCTGCCCTTTCAAAGTGCAAAACTTTGTTTTGATTAACAAATGAAGAACAGAATTGATGTGTGGAGGTGGCAGAAAAGCTGTATAATCTTCTAGGGTCTGAAGCACTCAATTTGTCTGGAAGCCCCTTGAACTTTCAGAGTAGAGGATAGTGAGATGGGTAAAAATGATGGGTGTCCTGTTTTAGTTCTGTGTGAGTTTGGAGTGGTTTTGATTGGAATTGTAAGGTTTCTGGTTTGAAAAAGCTACCCTATTGTAAAATGTTATGAAGACTTTAAAATAAGTAATGACTAACATAAATTGATTACAGCCACACATGCACCAAATTTACCTTTAACAGAAACAGTTTAATTAACTAGAAAGAAGTGGGAGTTCAGGATGTAGTGTATAAATGGCTCAGACACAGGAAGCAGAAGGTTAGGGTGCAAGGAACCTTATCAGACTTTGACTGACGGTAAGAGTCGTGTTCCATATGGGTTAGTGAACACACTGCTGCTGTTTATAATATATATAAATAATTTGGATAGCAATATAAATAACAAGCTGGTTAAGTGAACAGATGATACCAAGCTAGGTGGATTGGCAGATAATCTAGAATCCTTTGAATCATTACTGAGGGACTTGGACAGCATACAGGCGATTTGTGGCATATGAAATTTTATGTAATTAATGTAAAGTATTACACGATGGGAGGTCTCAAAATTGAAAGTAAACCTTATGAGCAGGATTTAGGAATCATAGTGGACTTGAAGCTATCAACATTAAGACAGTGTTCAGGAGCCATTAATAATAATAATTAATAATTCATTACATTTATATAAGAAGGCTAACAAAGTTAGGTACAAGTTCAAGGAGTTTATGCTTGTTTTGTCTTGATAGAGTAATATATTACTCTACTTTCCCCTTTTGTATTATTATTATGTAGCCTTTGTCAGAATACCTCAAATCTCCCAGACTTACCATTGTTTATAAGGTATTGTACCATATAACTTCTCCCCACCTTCCTTTCTACATTTGTAACCTCAGGCAATTAGGTGTAGTAAAAGACAAGCAGGAGTTAAGTTACAATTTAAATAATGTATTTTTGATAATATTCATAAATAATAACAATATGCAAAGTACAAGTGAATACTGGCAACCATACAACCTGATAAATGCTGTGTAGTTTCAGGCGGCACACAGACTTGTTAGTTACTTAAAATATCTCTAGTTAACGCATCATTTTTGGTCAGCTTTCTTCAGAACAGGCCGCATGACTGTCTCAATATGGCTGCCAAGCTATGCTCTTCATTGTGTTGTCCTTTTCAGTTCATGGTGTGTGAGATGCTCCTTCGTCAGTTGGTGAGAGAGAGAGGGGGGTAAAGTAAGCAAATTTATAGATTCTCAGTCCAAATCCTACAGCCAATAGGGCGTCATTGTCCTCGAAGGCTTCTGATACAAGCCAATTCAAAACAGCCATACTTCAGATCAATGGGGCACCTGCCCTCAAAACAATTTGTTAAGGTGATGTTTGCCAGCTAGGCAGTCTGGCTTTCCTGTGGGGGTTGATTGAGAGAGTCCTGCAGAGAATCACTTGCCAAACTGGTTTGAGGCACGTCCCCCATCCCTGTCGTGAAATTACAAAGAGACTTAGTTGTAAAAGGAGGTAGGAGTATTTAGCTATACAAATAAAGACATACAAAATATTTATCAACCTTATATACAAAATTTCACACCACATCAATGCTTAATCTTAATAACACACTGGTGAGGCCTCATCTGGAGCACTGTGTATAATTTTTGTCTCCAGGCTACAAAAAAGACATAGAAGAGCTGGAAAAAAAAAGGTCCAGAGAAGAGCAACTAGGCTGATTACAGGGCTAAAGGGGATGAATTATGAGGAAAGATTGAAAGAGTTGAGCCTTTACAGTTTGAGCAAAAAAAGATTAAGAGGTGACATGACTGAAGTGTTTAAAAATTATAAAGAGAATTAGTACAGTGGGTCCCTGCTGTTACTTTAAGATGAGCTCAGCAAGAACACAGTGACACAGTTGTAAACATGTTAAGGGTAAATTTCATACAAACATTAGAAAGTTTTTCTTTACAACAAGAACCATATACATATGGAATAAGTTACCAAGTAGTGTTGATGATAATATAACTTTAGAGACTTTCAAAATTAGACGTGATGTTATTTGGGAAAAATTAAGTAAATGGAATTGGCAAGCTTTGTTGGGTTGAATGGCCTGTTCTCATCAAGATTGTTCTAAAAAAAGAAAAAAAAAATGGTAAGACTTCATCATACCTGAGGAAAAGCATGTAGTAAGAAAACATGCTGCAATCTGCTCAAATGTGTACTTGAATTTGTTTTATAAAGTTGGCGGTGCTCATCATATTTTTCAACATATTTCCTTCAGCAGTTATCAGCTTCATGTTTTCAGAATAATTCAAGTTGATTGGAATGTAGTTCAGTGAATATTGGCTTAAGGAGATTTTGGTGGGTTCTGACTCAATTAAAGCAAACCCCTCTTATGTGAAATTAAATTAAATCCAATTTCCAAATGACCACCATCAATTGAAAACATCACACAGAGATGGTAAACTACATAAAAGGTTAATTTTCATAATGAAGTTTTCCTGACTTGTGGAAATGGCAATACCACTAGCATTTTTGTTCTGACATCATGTAGTCAAGTATGTTAATATTAAAGCCATCTGAAACAAAGCTGCAGTTCTGATGAAACGCCCCACCTACACTTCACATAGTTACATCATGGTCAGCAAGAACTATACTAACATATAAATATACAGATGATGATACATTTAACATTGAACTAAAACAGATAAACGCATGTCTACATCTCAAAATCCATTTGTTAAGGTGCTAACATTTTCAGGATAAAATACAAGGGGGAGTCAAGCTAAAGTTAGAAAATGGGATTCATTAGAAAATGGAACAAACCTTAAAACTGATAATGTCATTTGTCAATGTAGTCTCCACCCTTCTCAATGCACTTGCACCACCAACCTGGAAGGGCCTGGATTCCAGCAGAATAAAAGGTTTTGTCTTGTCCTTGCAAACCACTTGTGCACCGCTTTCTTCACATTGTCATGTCTTGAATCGACGACCACCCAGAAGTTTTTTTTTAGTGGTCCAAAAAGACATTGTCTTGCAACAAAAGGACTCCTTGAGACAGCAGTCCCCATCGCTTGGATCGAATAGCAGGCTTCACATTGGTCTCTGGCAAGTCATAGTAACTTGCACTAGTAATTGTAGTACCCCTCAGCATGTAGTGTTCGACAATAACTCAGGTGCATGAGTGGACAAAACCTTTTATTCTGCTGGAATCCCGGCACTTCCAGGCAGGTGGTACAAGTGCATTGAGAAGGGTGGAGACTACATTGAGAAATGACATTATCAGTTTTGTTAAGGTTTGTTCCATTTTATAATGTTAGCTTAACTCTCCCTCATATAATATGGAGTCAATTAAGTCTTTGGTTCATGTTCTGAATTCTCCTTCCAGGTGGAAAGAGTTTTAAGAAAGCATTTTCAGGGGACAAAGAGTCTGTGTAAGCCCTCTTTATAACCTGAAAATGAAAAAAGGAAAGTTGCACCTGAAGATTTGGATGCTGTACCTACTCCTTCTTGATAGCTTTCTGTCCATAACTGAGAAAATAACCACACTCTCAGTTACGGTCTTTTAAAGTGTTTCATTGCCTACTGCACAGTGATGTTTCCTTGCCTAACTTTCTGAGCTGTGATGGGAAGAAGTCTCTGATAGCTTTTCGTAAAGCTGCAAAAATGTTAACTTTCCATTTCAGTTACAGATCATTGTGCTGAGAAGGTTGTGAAGGCCCTTCACTGCTTGGCCATTTATGGGTATTGGAGGTAAAATCTACCACCTCTATGAAAAGTAACTACAAACTCTACAGAGTAACAGTAGAGGGCGCTATCGTCCTTTTGAACCCTCAGGTACCACGCCAAACTCCAGGTAAAAGTCCAATACTTATTATTTTTATTATAATAGTATCGTGCACTAAGCACCCTCCACTCCACCCTACACATACAATAAACAATACTCCAATTACAATATTCAATAACAATTCTCCTCTCCCAGACACTTAGCCACCCTTCCTCACAGCTCAGCTCTGTTGTCTGGGTTTCCCACAGTCTTTTATAGTCCATGATCCAAAAGTGCTCCTGAACCCTTGTCCATGTGACTCCTTAGCACTTCCGGGTCAGATGAAAACTCTCTTTCTTCATCCCGGAAGTACGTCGTTTCCTCTGTTATGGTAATTAAGACGCACTTCCAGGTTATAGGGCACATGTAAGTCCTTGAGCCTCCCTACAGTGTCCCCTGGTGGGCCTCACGATGTCCAGCAGGGTCAGGAATGAAAACTCCATTGTCCAGGATTCCCTGCTGGTCTTCGGGGCACTTCCATGCTACAGGGAGGGCTCCATCTAGCGGCCTGGGGGTATTGGCCGGGATGAATGACCAGCCATCTCCCACAACAGCCTTAAGTTATTCTCCTTGCATCGACTATCTGGTTCCATGCATGTCACAATACAGTTTTTGCAGAATCCTAGGAGGTGCTATCATTTGGTTTTATGACAAATAGAGCAGAGCCTTAAAGTGCAAAGATGTTCATGGAACTAAATCACTGGAAAACACATTTTTTCTAATGTTGTGTTTTCTGAAAAAAATTTGGTGATTATGATAGACAGATGAAAAAAATAATGATCCGCTGTGGCAACCCCTAACGGGAGGAGCTGAAAGAAGAAAATAGACAGATTCATGATGAACACAAATATAATTTTAGATTGAATGTATCATGTAGGAATTTGGAGAAACATGAAATTACTTTTATTGAATTTAGCACTCTTAATTACTTATTGATGCAGACACATTGCCTTAGTTCAATTGAGCTAAAAAGCTTTGCTGCAGATTTTCATTTGTACTCGGCCTCTGATGCTTCTCATTTCAGTGTCCATCAACAGTCACCCAGCTTTGATGGATTCCAATTGCCCTGATATTGCTTCACTGCAATGTCCTGATAAAACCTTTCACCATGTTTGTCTCTGACTACACCAAGTCTAGGAAGAAATGTGAAGGCAGAAAAAGAATCTTTTGTGACATGTTGAACTTCATGGTTTTGTATACTCAGACCATGTTGTCAACCTGCTGGATGTAATTTGGTGCTATGAAGCTACCAAGAAAATTTTCAACAACATTGTTGAATGCCTTCCGTACAATTTCCTCTGCCACTTCAGCTTCACTTTCACAAAATGCTTCATCAGTTCAAATTTTATATGAAGAGGAGTGTAACATATCTTTGTTGGGTCAACAAGTGGTTTATGTTCCTCAGTTTTCTGCTCTGGAGCCAAATGCTAATGGAGTGGCTAATTCTTTGCAATGTAATGAGACTCTTTAGCATTACTGTCCATTTTACAAATGAAACAACAGGACTTGGTAAATCTGAGCTGCATTCCTAATTGCAGTGGCACTACTTTTAGATCATCACAGATATTTGAGTTGGAATTTGTGACCCCAAACTCCAGACATGATTGCACAGACATGATTTATGGTACAAATAAAAGCTTTTATAAACACACTTACCTTTAAAAGGGTTATTTCTTTTCCAATATACAGTATGTTACGATGAACTTTCTTTTCAAACATTTTCCCTCCACTCTTCTTGGCAAGCTTTGTCCTACCTTCTCACCTGACCCCAGCAACGTCGGGTGAAGTGGAGCAGTCCCTTTATATTGGACCCAGGACTTTTTCCAGTACCACCATGGTGATTCGAGTAACCACTTCTGGATCAGGGAGAACCTCCCTAAACTATCTCCTCCCATACAACCCAGCAGGGATACCCTTTTGAAGTACATCTCCCATACAGCATTGCAGATGTGCACGCAGAAGATGTGCCAGAGAGCTGTTGCCACATATTGTGCTTGAGGAACATGTGACCCTGAGATTCAAAGTTGTTCCACCCTTCCATTATCAAGGCCTTCTGGCTTGGTACGGACCCAATTTTCCCAGCTGGGATGCTAGCCAACCTGCGTCTTCTATAACAAGTTGTTATGCAGTAAACGTTTCAACAACAGTTCTGGGTTTCCTTTCTTGTGTAGTGTGTTGCTAATGGGTATGGAAGGGTGGACATTGCCATTGTGTAACTCAACAGCTTTCAGGCTTAACAGTGATGAATCTTTAAAAAAAAAAAAAAAAAAAAAAATGTTGTGGGTTATGCTCACAACCCAAAACCATACCTGGACTAAACAAAACACTTACTTCATGGGCAATCTGTTAGTTGACTTAAAATATGAGAGGAAATCACAAAAATAGACAAATGCAATAAAAAAAGTATGTGATTTTAAAGGCAATTTTTGTGATCAGCAGTCCAAAATCATGAGGTCGCTGGAAAGGGGTGTGTGGCGCTCCCGATATCTATGCAAAAGGACGAAGGTCCAAGTCTTTAGAGTCCTAATGCTTCCTGTCTTGCTATATGGTTGTGAGATGTGGATGCTATCCAATGACCTGAGACAAAGACTGGACTTGTTTGGTACTGTGTCTCTTGGAGAATCCTTGGGTACTGCTGGTTTGAGGTTGTGTCGAATGAGCGGTTGCTCCCAGAGTCTTCCTGAATGAGGCACATTATCTGCATTGTGAGAGAGCGTCAATTATGGCACTATGGACACGTGGCACGATTCCCAGAGGGTGATCTGGCTCGCAGGATCCTCATTGTTGAGGACCCGAGTGGCTGGACCAGGCCAATGGGACGCCCACATAACACCTGGCCGTGGCAGATAGAGGGTTTCCAGAGGGTGATACAGGACCGCGTGTCTTCCTGGGGGGGATGCCAACCAGGATCCCGAGCTGTTTTGTTGTGTGTTGGGTGTGGCAACACGCTGTACCAGTGTATGCTCCCCGACCTGACCTGACCTGAGGTCAAACTCCATAAGACATAGCCAAAAATTATTCAGTGAATTTAGAGACTGTGTTAATTATTATCAATATTTTTTTGTTTACTATAATCCATTTTACACTAATCTCCCAACCTAGCTTGTACCCAGCTTTTTTATTCAAACTAGTCTGTAATTCTGAAAAGAGAAGAAAGGTTGGAGTCAATCCATTTAGCAGATACTTGCTTAAAGTGTGGGTGCAAACGTAGGAGACTACCTGGTGCACAGAAGCACAAATCATGTTTAACTCCCATGTGTGTAATCTTTTATTTACAGTTTGAGTATTTTATGTGTTATAATGATTAGTACTACAATCAGCAGCAGCACATGGAGTGGAAAAAAAGCAATCTGAAGATGTGATGGTAATACTGTAGTTGGCATTCATTTTAAAATGTCTATTTATTTATTAGCATTACTACATTTTCACATTAGCTTACACACCTTTTCATACCTATGCAATGAGATCTTATTACATATTGACAGTCAATTTGTTGTTGTAAAATATAATGTTGAAAAATAAAAAGACAATTAATGACCTGAAATGGAGGGATATATGAAACTGACTTTTGATTTCAAGCTGAAAGAGATAATGAAGTGAAAATAATGTTGAGGGTTAAGGTGAGAAGCCTCTCGTTTACACCAAAGTTCATAATGTTTGGTCAGAAGGCTTCATATTTGTGACATGGAGGACACTCTGAATGAAATCTCTATGTTAGCGCACAGAGCAGTTGCTGTAGATAAATGAAGAGAGGCTGAAAGGCTCTTCAAGTAGGACAGCTTTGTCCATTAGACTGACTTTCCTCTTAATCCTCACATTTTATAGAGCCAATAAAAATCAATAGAGATAATACCTTGCGACTCTAAGAGCATCAGGTCTCAATTGTCTTTTCTGTGAACTATTTAAGTATACTTTCTCGAGCTGTACTGGCTAATTTAGTCCATATTGATTCCTGATCTCTCACTTATCCTCCTTCTGAAATTGCTGTAAATGTGTTCATTATTTATTTAAAAGTAATATTATTGACTCCAAATTGGCCCAGTATCAGTGAATGTGTATGTAAGTAAATGTGCCTTTCAACTGACAGGCTTCCCATCCAGTGCAGGGTTGGTTTCTGTCTTAAACCAGATTTTATGGCAACAGGTTTTGGCTCTGCTTAATTTGGATGAATGGGTTTAGTAAAGATGGATAAGATGGGTAATAGCAATTAAATCATATCAGTGAAATTTTCAAATGATCTCATTTTTGTACAAATCTGTTCCTGAATCTTAACTTTTAACCATTTTTATTGTTATTTGTTTATTATTATTTTCGCTGAACATATTCTAATACAGTTTTCAAGCAATAAAATCAGGCACAGCATCTGATACCTCTCGTTACTGCTTGAAATACATCAAAGGAACCATCACCAGCTTTCATGGCAGCGCTATCAACAGTTAACCACAGGTAGCAGATTACTAGAGCAATGCTTGCAGCGAGTCAATAAAGTTTCAAGCAGGATCTCCCGTGGCCTTCTTTTAGTGACATTTGTCATTTTGAGGCCGTGTGGCTTGTGCTAACATATACGAATCTGTCATGGGCCCACCAGGGTGATTTTTATAGCTTTCACTGTCAGATTTTGGGATGATGGAGTCCTTGCAGCATAATGTATCAAGTTGTACGGCAGCATAAGAAAGCAATCCAGTGACATGTCGGGGGAAAAGTGTGATGACCACTTCTATGTATCCTAGGGACTATTTTATTTTCCTTTCTGATTTCAGCTAGTTTTAGTTTAGCAGGCATTTAAATTGTTTCTCTGAATACAGCTTGTTTGCCTGTCAATTAATAATTATTAATTATTTTCCACATACAGTAATTGCACTGTATTTATTATTCTGTCTATAATTACTAACTGATGGCAAAGCTAATTAGAGTTCTACTCCAAAATAACTCTCACAGCCAATGATTTTTTTATTTATTCCTTGTTAAGTTGTTTTTAATTTCCCTTAGACCATTTTGTAAAATGCACCAGATTAAAATAACAATTCACTGTAACAAAAAGAAAAAAACAGGCTTGTACATCATTAGCCTTGCTTGGTGGCTATCTGTATTCTGTTATGTTTTGGCCTTTTGTTCAGTACTTTTGCAGTCTACAGTTGTTTTGTATATTGCTTTATTAATTTTTATATATTTCCAAACTACAGATTCTATATCAGCTTTACCTGGCACATTTTCCAAAATTTTCCAATGGAAGATCATTGATGACACTGAAATTAAACTTTTATATGTTTAAAAAAATAGGATAGGATTTTAACATGTATATATTAAATTATGAATATTTAAATACTCCAATGCTTTTAGCGTGAACCTATCCAAAATAACCTTTTAGAAAGAAATCATTAACTACAGCTGAGCCATTTTTCTACAATAATTCAAAGATGAGTATTTATTCCTTCATTACCTGTACCCATTTTAACCAATTCAGGGTGCCTTTGCAGTAGCATCAGGTGCACATGAGAATGCTGCCACTACAAGACAGGAGTGGTCCCTGGAGATGTGACAGTTCTGGTGCACTCACCCATAAACCGACACTTGCTCGTGTGGAGCTAATTTAGAGGTAGCCATCAAAGTGACATACGCCTCTATGGAATGCAGGAGAAAAAAGTTGAGCCCATAGAGAAAAACGTACACAAGCAAGGGGAAAATTGGGAAACTTCTGCACAGATCGAGCCAGGATTTGAACCCAGGAAGCAGCAGTTCTTACCAGTATTACACCCTGCAAGAGAAAGATACCACATAAATATGGATTTTAGTTTTTAAACATACTGTAAGTAAATAGGTGTTCAGAATGACTTGTATCTATATAAATAAAACAAAGAATGTCTGTCTGTATGTCTGGACATGCCATTTACATGTAATTTAGAATGTATATTCTTCTTAGTCTCTGTCATAGTATAGGCTACTTTTTCTGCTTCTGTCTACTGATTTGGCCTTTTGCTTCTTTGAGAAATCTTGATGCGTGACAAATTATTTTGTTTACATTTTAAGTCCCAAATCAAGCCTGCATACAAGCAGATTGTAATTAAGGAGTTGGGAAATTTTTTTCCTTCTTAAACAGCAGTATATGCATCATCTCTAATTAATAATAATAATAATAATTCTTTGCATTTATATAGCGCTTTTCTTACTACTCAAAGCGCCCAGCAATTGCAGGTTAAGGGCCTTGCTGAAGGGCCCAACTGAGCAGAGTCCCCATTGGCATTTACGGGATTCGAACCGCAACCTTACGATTGCCAGTGCAGATCCCTACCCTCAGAGCCACCACTCCGCTCTCTGTACTACCCCCGGGTAAACTCATGAATTTAAACATTTTCGTCTAGGGTACGCCCTGTCAGATCTAGCCATTTACATTTTGTGGAAAAGTCAGCATATTATGCTACGTCTATATCCTTTATATTCATTTTCAAATAATATGCCTTCTAGAGAGAGAATCAATTCAAAGCCAAGCTCTGCTGATGGCAGAAAAAGGTGTGTGTGATGCAGAACTCTGAAGGCAAACAAATGTTTCAGACCATACACTAAAAGCGTATAGCTCTTCGCAGCCACATAATAAAAACTGAAATATTGACAGGTGGCGGAACAGGTCAAATTGGAAATCAGAGGTATGTTTAAAATGAAAACAATCTTTCGTTCCATGTCAAGCGTTGCCAGTTTCCTATTTGTGTCTGCTTTGCTATGACCATAAACAAATTACAAAGTCAGGCACTGAAAATTGCAGGCATTGATTTTCGAACAGATTGCTTCTCTCATGGCCAGCTTTATGTTGCTTTCTCGCGAATGACGTCAAAAGGGGCTTGGCTTATATAGACTCCAAGAACACAAAAACGATAAATGTTGTTTATAAAGATGCAATCACTTTACATCTGATATTTATACACCCATATAAGACTTTTATATAATTAACAGAACGTTTATTATTTCAATTTAATTGCAATATTTCTGTAAATATAATACTGATGTGCACTATAAAGTGGAATAAGTATTGATTTATTTAAGAAATGTAATCAAATGTTGTTCATATGTTGTTTATTCTTCTACAGTTTTGAAGTAGCAATCCACCCATCATAGATGGGTAACTCAGCTAGTTTTGAAACAATAAAAACTCTGAATTAGTTCACAAGAAATATAACGATTTACTACTTGAGATAGAAATACATAATAAACAAGAATAGTTGCATCAAATATTTGAAATATTAAAATGTCTGCTTCATTTTAAATGTATAAAGTCTAACTATTCTTGATTGTAATAAGAAAATGACATATTTTATTGGCTAACTAGAAATATCACAGTATGCAAGCTTTTGAGGCAACTCAGGCCCCATCTTCAGGCAAGATGTAGGGGCCTGAGTTGCCTCGAAAGGTTGCATATTGTAATATTTTTTAGTTAGCCAATAAAAGGTGTCATTTTGCTTGACTTCTCACTACATTCATAATGGCTAACACGACACAACACCCTAGTACTACTTGATTGTAATAGAAATTAGTCATTTTTCACCCTCTTTTAAAGGTCCACAGATCCTTAGTAAAGGATCAAAAATCAATAAGAACATCACATTCATAACCACTGAACTTAAAAGATACTAAAACAATACAATATATGCTTATTTTTAAAATGTGACATTTTTAATGATCCAGGAATGAGTCTTAGGGCCACTGGTAAAGAATCAAATATAAATAAATTATATTCGTGATCAGCAAGCTTGAAATTGTATAAAACAACAGTCCACATGCCAATATTATTTCAAAGTTTTGTTAAAAAAAATGTAATTTTGAGCCTTCATATCCAATTATAGGTGAGTCCCTGTGTTTGATGTGGCACGCACAACTTCAAGTAATTGTGATCATTTTTGCTAAAGATTGCCTTGCTCTTTATCAGAACGGTGCGATTTCCTGCACAATGATGGTCTAAAATAGGCCTTAAAATGAGGAGTTTTCTTGGGTCTAGAGGGTCAAAAATATGTGGGAACATCACAAAGCTTGACCTCTTGCATAATTAGACGTAAGTCGAGATCATATTTGGGAGTTTTGTCATACTAGTGAGTCTGGAGATGCTGGACAAAAAAACAAGCTGAAGTGTTTTCAAAGCATTCATAGGTAATTTTTATGAAGATGAAAAAATCCATTGCGACGAACATTAAAAAGAAAACGAGCCACCTCAGTCCACTAGCAAAGTCTAGGCCAAAGATCTGATATGGGCTGGCAATACAGAAGGCTAAATGTTGAAAAAAGTTCATATATTAACTTTTGATACTTCAGCAAGACAATTGAGAAGTGAAGCAAACACTTCCCGAGCCAGAAGATGGAGAAATTTCTAACATTTGGTCTGAATAAATTATTCAAAATCCTAGAGATATGTTTGTCTTCTGTGGGCTATACTGACTTCTTAACATAAAATGCACCATGACTAAAACTTTTGCCTTTTGAATATCTAATTAAATAATTAATAGACTTGCTTTTTAAAGCAATGAAAAAGCAAGATTGAAACCTTTGAATAATTATATATAAAATTATTATAAAAACAAGGGAAAGTAACGAAAGGTAATCATACAAGGAAATGTACTTTTTATGTTTAAATATGTTAAATTAAAGAAGTACTCAAGATGATTACACATTTATCTTAGAACAGAATGACCTTTTAGGGCTAAATGTTGTTTAAAAAAGAAGAAATTGTTTTAATATATTTTTGCTGGTTTAGGTTAAAAAAAGGCTGGTGGATTGATTAAGCAAAGATTCCAATTTTTGAAGACACAAGTGAAGGGGAGACTCTCGGTATCAGTACAAGTGGATTGTAAAAGGTTAAGTGCTGACCTTTTTTCTTTATTACTTACATTTTACCCATTTATAGTGGCCATGAATTAAATAAGAAACAAGATAGAGTATTGACTTTTATATTCCATTCATTTTTAATTCAATAGGATAAAACCTTCTAACAGTAATTTGGCCTGGGTCTTACATTTGTTTCAGTTTTTGAGGTTTGGGGGTGTTAGCCTAGGGGTTAATTGAAGGCAAAGTCACTTTAGAAGGTGTAAAATGCAGGATGACAGATGCTTGAGGCACACGGCAAGTAACCAGACCTGTTAAAGCCCTGTCGCCTGGTGCCATGTCAAGAATTATGGAAATGCGGGGTGAACCTCAAGGGCCCTAAGGTCATCTATGGAGGAATATTTTGGACAAAATTAAAATACTGCGGTGGGCTGGCACCCTGCCCAGGGTTTGTTTCCTGCCTTGTGCCCTGTGTTGGCTGGGATTGGCTCCAGGAGACCCCCGTGACCCTGTAGTTAGGATATAGCGGGTTGGGTAATGGATGGATGGAAAATTAAATACATAAATATGCAGACAACTAAATGTACTATGAAATGTGGCAATAAATAAATAAAAACTCAATCATATGTGAGCATAAATAATTCCATGTGTAATGAAATTTTTTGTTGCTTATTTACTTACATATGTATTTAATTTTTTTTTTTTCATTTATTTATTTCAGTGACACCATGAGCAACATTAAATATGAGTTGAAATTAAAACTACCATTTTCACCCATCAAAGTTGAGAGGATGGGCTCTTGCGACCACCATATTTTGATTGGTGAAGTCTTCATAAATCTTTAACCATCAAGGGCTGCATTTATAGGCAAGACCCTACATCAGATGTAGACTCTTGAGAAGCTGATGAACACAGGTCTTCTTGAATGAAAGCAGCTACTTTTGTGAGGTACTGGCCAACTTTTGCTTGAACTCTTATTCGCCATGGACACACATTTTCACATTTTAGAGCAGGCAATCTGCTTGACTTGAGAATCCTGTGGCTCATAGGCATGTTCAAAGCCTCCCCTCTGTGGACAATTCACCAATCAAAAAACAGTATTCGCTAGAATATTCGCTAGAACCCACCTCCTCAATTTTATTTTATTTTATTTTTATATTTTTATTTTATTAATTTTCATTGTAATCATTCCATACAAACAGATCAATTTATAACCCAACAAAATTGAAGACAAATCAAACCCCACCCCTGAGAAAGAGAGCTTAGCTAAAGGAAAATTGCTTAAGGCTTTTTAATAAGGCAACATTAAACAAAGGAAAGGGAGAAGTAAATATATATGTAAATAAGAGCTGGAGAAGGGAGTTAAATGCGGTAATAGTTATTTCTCTTATTCTAAAATAATATTGATTAAATCCTGCCAGGTTTTGAAAAAATTTTGTACAGATCCTCTAACATCCTCAATTTTGATGAGTGAAAATGACAGTTTTAATTTCAT
The DNA here is from genome assembly GCF_900747795.2 of Erpetoichthys calabaricus. Taxonomy (NCBI): domain Eukaryota; kingdom Metazoa; phylum Chordata; class Cladistia; order Polypteriformes; family Polypteridae; genus Erpetoichthys; species Erpetoichthys calabaricus. The sequence continues at coordinate 58,875,067 of NC_041407.2, forward strand.
GCTGTATGTCAAGACGTATGCGATGTCACTGATACAAAGACAGAATTAAATAAATGCTTAAAGAAATAAGCAACAAAAAAGCTTTTTGTGACACATTTAATTATACTGGCTAACAAAGATTTGAAAAATGCACTTTCATGCTGATTTCAGAAATGTGTTCAAAAATTTTCTATCATCAATATTTTTTGCATAGTTTCTTTTGTTTTAGTCTGTGCATTTGGTATATAAACCTTTATTAAGGTGTATGGGTGTTTTTAAAGTTAACTCCAGGATTACAATGTTTTTATTTATGTGGGTGAACATTTTATATCTTTCTAATAAGTCTGCTGTGCCAGAATTTGTAGGATGTAGCCTATTTGGACAGGTTGATGCAGGAGCCCTGCCAGTCGTTGATCAGACGTCAAACTGTACCTCTACTATAGGTGTTTACATCTTTAAAAATTCATATCTTCTCATTTGAACTTTTTCCCTGGAACTCTTGGAGTGAAAAGTGACGAACATTGCAAATGGTTTTTGACATTTCCGAAAATGGAAAGCAATACTAAAGCAAGTGGAGTCCCAGTACGCTCGCTGACCCTTAAGAGAGAGATTCCTGAGGCCAAGTACAGCAGAAAAACTAAACTTCTACCTTTGAAGTGTGATGCTCCCAGCATGTATATATAGTGCAAATACAGTATAAATACAGAAATAGTAAGAAGTTTTGGGGCACCTGTAGACAAACCATGTAAATTAGAATCAGTGTAAGAGCATTACGAGATGTGTTTTCAGATTGGAGTCTGGTTTCGACTGCCAAAGGTGGAGATTCTTCCAGCTATGAGGTCTTTCCAGCATGAAGAGGCAGGTCCAGGGGGATAGACACCAGAAGTGACATCAGATTTGGAAAAGCCATCTGTCTACTGGTCTGCAGAGAAAGGAAAAATAAAGGCATTACCACAGAGTGCCAGCCCCTCGAGCAGTGGAAATTACCGTCACCCATGCCCTTAAACTGTCCCCTATGCGCATACACACAATAGTTTATTGAAAATGTTAATAGGGTGTCACTTAAAATCCTTGCCTGATAGAGAAAGTCTAATTGGCTATCTGAATTTAGAAATGAACAACACTTTAAGATATATAGTACATGCTATTAAGATTTACTATACTATATATAATATATATATATATATATATATATACTGCATTTCTGAAATTAAATCCTAGTTTTCTTCGAATTTTCTTAAACAGTGACAAAACTGAGGTTCTCCTCATTGGTTCAAAATCATCATTATCCAAAACCAATAATCTTTCTCATATTATTGATAACTCTGTTGTTTCCCCATCATCTCAGGTCAAGAGTCTGGGTGTCATCCTCGACAGTACTCTATCTTTCCAATGTCATATTAATAACATCACCCGGTCTGCTTACTTCCACCTACATAATATTAATCGCATTCGCCCCTCCCTCACTCCTCATACCACTGCCATTCTTGTTCATAGTCTTGTCACTTCTCGGCTGGACTACTGCAATTCACTCCTCTTTGGTCTCCCTAATAAATCTCTTCATATGCTTCAGTTAGTCCTGAATTCTGCAGCACATATCATCACTCGAACCCCATCTTTTCACCATATTACTCCGGTCTTGCAGCAGCTTCAATGGCTCCCGATCAAGTTTCGTACTGATTTTAAGATTCTGCTATTAACATTTAAGGCCATCCATAACCTCGCCCCTCCATATCTGTCTGACCTTCTTCATGTTGCCATTCCACCCCGTAACCTTAGATCCTCTTCCTCCACCCATCTGGCCGTCCCTCCCGCCCGTCTAACCACCATGGGGAGCAGAGCTTTCAGCCGTTCTGCTCTGAAGCTCTGGAATTCATTACCTGCGGATCTCCGAAATATCAAATCATATTCATCCTTCAAATGTAAACTTAAAACACATCTGTTTAAAATGGCTTTTTTTTTCCTCCTGATTATAGTGGTTTTGTTTGATTTTAATTTTTAGATTTTCTGATGTTTTAAGTTGTTTATAATTGTGTCTTTTATTTATTTATTTATTGTTTGTTCGGTGTCCTTGAGTTCTCTGAAAGGCGCCTTATATAAATAAAATGTATTATTATTATTATTATTATGTGTGTGTATGTGTATATATATATATATATATATATATATATACACATTGTGTGTATAGTTATACATAGTTTACTTTCAAATAATGCAGAGTACGCGACACGTGTTTCATCCTTATTTGGGCTCAATCTCCAGGCTGTCAAATAAATGAACCACACGCCATGGTGCAACATAAAGAGGCTTCGCCTCTGACGCTGACATCCGAGGTTCAATCCCCGTGAGGGGTGCAGTGGAGTGTGTATGCCTGATGAGCCCAAATAAGGGTGAAACACGTGTCACGTACTCTTTGCATTATTTGACAGTAAACTATGTAATGTGTGTGTGTGTGTATATATATATATATATATATATATATATATATATATACATATATATATATATACACACACACACAATATATAGTATATATACACTTTATTCTATATATTATATACTATAAGATTCACCTATATTGATTCACATGACAAAAACACGTTACATTTTCTTACCCAGTGTTATTTATGCTCTCATATTGCTATTTTTATTTATTTATTGTCATATTTCAGAATGTTTGTTTATTTGCATATTTATTTGTTTAATTTTATCCACAATACTCATCCACATATACCTGGGAAAGGGACACAGATTACGTGAGTGTTTCCTTTAGGCCCAAAACATTATAAAGCACGACATTGACCCTGCACTATGTGGTCAGCAAATGAATAAATGATAAAACACAGGTGGCACAGAGGTTACAGCTGCTGCCACACATTTCTTGATTCCTGTATTCAAATCCTGGGCTGGTGACTGTCTATGTGGACATGGTATGTTCAGTCTACATGGTTTTCTCTTGTGTTAGGTTGAGTGGTGACTTTAACTGAGTGAGCAATGTCATGGACTGGCACCATATTGTGGCTGGCTCCTGCTGTTAGCTTCACGCAGTTCTATGCCCTTAATGGTGAGGTGTTAGTGAGGCCATCAGGCAGTGCTTAACCGCTTTGTGGTCTATGTGTGGATCCCAATGCCTCAGTGCAGTGACCGGGACAATGTGCTGTAAACATTTGCGTCATCCTTCAGTTGAAACACAAAACTGAGGTCCTGATTTTCTGTGGCCATAACAGATCTATGGGCGCCTTTCAAAAAGAGGATGGTGTTGCCCACCCTGGCCTGGTCATTCTGGCCCCATAATAATCCCGGGGCTAATTATTTCTGTCCTTTTCACTACCTAATAGCTAAGGTATGGTGAGCGTACTGGTGCAAGAATAGCTGGCGTCACATCATCCAGGCGGATGCTGCACATTGGTTCACCACTGTCTATGTAATGCACTTTGAGTAGGTTATATATAAAAGTGGTATATGAATGTAATTAATTAAAAACTGATTACTTGAATAAGTAAACTAAACTGATTATTTCAATAAGTAAACTAACAAAAAAACATATCCTTAATGATCTTATATTTTATATTACACATTTGTAGCTGGTGGAAGTGCTGCTGATATCAGTCTAAGTACACATTTAATGAGTACTTGGTCTCTAGGAACATTTCTCTATCTTCATAGTTTTAGCAATAAAATCCTAAGCTAAGTGTTTTAAGAATTTTAAGTGTAATTTATGATTTTGCCTTTCAGACATGAGGAGAGTTTCAAACATGGCTAATGATATGTTAGATGTATATTATTTCATGTCTTAATTTGTGGTAATTTACTCTAATTATTTTCTCCTTTTTGACACTATTTTTCATGATGCAACCTTACCAGAAAGCCGATATCATTCTATTGAGGCTATAAGCAGAAAATGTGAGTTTTTTTTTTAGTGTAATATTGTGTTCAGTTTGTTTAAGACATGAAATTTCCATACTTAAAATTTTTGCTTTGCGTTGTGTACAGCATACAAATTAAATTGCAAAGAAAATCATTCACCCTGCTTTTCTTACATAATACAGTATATGATTACTCCAACTCAATGAGCAGCATGCTGGTTAAAGTTCTCTGGGAGAAATTAGCAAAAGATATCTATGTCACTTGTGAAACTGTGTGCTGTCAACTTAATGGATGGTGCGCAAGAACACAATAAGCTGCCGGAAGCTGCTAAAAAAACCAAATGTATTTTCTGCCCATAGGTATCCACTGTTTCAATCAGAGGCACATGTTACTGGTTTTTGCTGTTTAGGGAGACTTTTGGCAATAACAGAATAAAAATGGGCCATGTTTTGGCCAGAGAACAAGACAGAAATCTGGATTCTACATACCGTAACAGGTTGTCCTTTATCAGAAAGGATAAGACCTTCAGCATACCGCTGTGAGGGGGTTTCTCCAAGAGCTTCGCTTTGTCTGTTTGTGGTACTCTGTAATTCTGCCTGCAGCTGGGCTTGCCTCCAGTGAGACTTCCTTGTCTAGTAACTCTTTAATCAGATGTTAACAATACCGGTATTGATGGGCTTGCCTCTTGAGTCAAGGCAAAGCTTTTCATTACGATCGCTAAGCCCTGCTGCGTTACCTGCTGTAATGAGCTCTCATTCTAGCAACTGAGAGAAACAAAAGGTTAGACGTTTACCTGCTTTAATGATAAGACAACAAAATACAATTTGTATCCACATTATCTGTTTAATTTTTAAAGGAACAGTTTCTTGGTGTGCATTCATGTAGGTTTATTAATACTAGATATACAGTGAGGCATGAAGTCATAAAAGTTCAGAATGGTGTCTTATGGGTCTTTTGCAGCTTCTGCTCTAGAGAGGCACTAATTTCTAGAGAAAGCAGAACAGATTGTAGACGTAACTGCCTACTTATGGTGAACTGTAGACACAACTGATGTCACACAGACATTCCCAAAATCATAGCCATATAATATCACATATCCTTTCTTAGAAAATGACAGCAGACAGGCATACCTTACAAATACATAAAAACATGTATCAATTTATCCTTGTCAAAAATTAATCTAGCAACCTGTCACTAAGAAACGGCAGGCGTGTCAGTAGTTACAGAAGATGACACCCTAGACCATGCCAAATGAGAGCATTATTTTTCTTCACCATATCAATCCCAGACACAAACTTTGTATTTATCAACAGAATAATTAAAATTGCTTCTGCACATGACCAATTACCTTGCCTATGCTCATTAAAAGGGCAAGTGGTGATTAATCAATGTTAGACATTGCAATTAATGCTTCAAAATGGAGTTCCTTCTCCATCCATCCATCCATTTCCCAACCCGCTGAATCCGAACACAGGGTCACGGGGGTCTGCTGGAGCCAATCCCAGCCAACATAGGGCACAAGGCAGGAACCAATCCTGGGCAGGGTGCCAACCCACCGCAGGGAGTTCCATCTCTGTAAGCTTTATTATTCTGATTGTCCATGGAGAACTTGTAGAGATGATGAAAATATTTAAGTAGATGCTGGGATTGCATGACACACACAACATGGTGTTTTTTTTTTTTTTTTTTTTTCTCCTTCCAGACATTCCAGATTGTTCCTTACTAGTTTGAGAGCCATACTGTAAACATTAACACTTGGACCATCCCACTGTCTCATTCATACTGACCAGTGTGTGTTATAATACGCAGGACTCACTACATCCTAACTACCTGCCCTTGTGTGATCAACAATTTGGCCCCCAGCAAGCTCACATTTGAATATATGGTTGACATACAGTACTGTGCAAAAGTTTTAGGCAGGTGTGAAAAAATGCTGTACACAAAGAATGCTTTAAAAAATGGAAGTGTTAATCATTTATTTTCATCAATCAACAAAATGCAGTGAATGAACAAAAGAGAAATCTAAATCAAATCAATATTTGGTGTGACCACCCTTTGCCTTCAAAACAGCATCAATTCTTCTAGGTACACTTGCACACAGTTTTTGAAGGAACTTGGCTGGTAGGTTGTTCCAAACATCTTGTAGAACTAACCACAGATCTTCTGTGGATGTAGGCTTCCTCACATCCTTCTGTCTCTTCATGTAATCCAAGACAAACTCGATGATGTTGAGATCAGGGCTTTGTGGGGGCCATACCATCACTTCCAGGACTTCTTGTTCTTCTTTATGCTGAAGATAGTTCTTAATGACTTTGGCTATATGTTTGGGGTCGTTGTCCTGCTGGCCTGCAGGGAGGCCAATCATACGCCTCCCTGATGGTACTGCATGATGGATAAGTATCTTCCTGTATTTCTCCAGCCCTTCGACGAACAAACTGTCTTCTGCTACAGCCAAATATTTCAATTTTTGACTCATCAGTCCAGAGCACCTGCTGCCATTTTTCTGCACCCCAGTTCCCATGTTTTCGTGCATACTTGAGTCGCTTGGCCTTGTTTCCATGTCGGAGGTATGGCTTTTTGGCTGCAACTCTTCCATGAAGACCACTTCTGGCCAGACTTCTCCAGACAGTAGATGGGTGTACCTGGGTCCCCACTGGTTTCTGCCAGTTCTGAGCTGATGGCACTGCTGGACATCTTCTGATTTCGAAGGGTAATAAGCTTGATGTGTCTTTCATCTGCTGCACTAAGTTTCCTTGGCCGACCACTGCATCTACGATCCTCAACGTTGCCCGTTTCATTCTGCTTCTTCAAAAGAGCTTGAACAGCACATCTTGAAACCCCAGTCTGCTTTGAAATCTTTGTCTGGGAGAGACCTTGCTGATGCAGTATAACTACCTTGTGTCTTGTTGCTGTGCTCAATCTTGCCATGACATGAAACTGTGTTCCACAACCTCACCTTGGTAGCAGAGTTTGGCTGTTCCTCGCCCAGTTTTAAGCCTCCTACACAGCTGTTTCTGTTTCAGTTAATGACTGTGTTTCAACCTACGTGTGACATTGATGATCATTAGCACCAGTATGGTATAATTGGTTGATCATACACCTGACTATAATCCTACAAAATCCCTGACTTTGTGCAAGTGTACCTATAAGAATTGATGCTGGTTTGAAGGCAAAAGGTAGTAACACCAAATATTGATTTGATTTAGATTTTTCTTTTGTTCGCTTACTTTGCATTTTGTAAATTGATAACAGTAAACAATCATTATTTATATTTTTGAAAGCATTCTTTGTTTACAGCATTTTTTCACACTTGCCTAAAACTTTTGCACAGTACTGTACATGAGGTCAAAGAGTTATGGGGTGTTTTAAGCTCAGTAGATACAACCCAAGGCTACCACGACCTGTTTCTGTCAAGTTAGTGCCTTTTAATGGTGAGATCATTGCGTAGCCCTCTAGAGCAGCTGGGAGTGTAACAGACTCTCAAAGTAAAAAATGTAAATATCTGTCCATCGTGCTGTTTTTCACGTTCTGTAACATTAATAACTAGTTCTATGATTTTTGGTGTTTACAGTGTCTAAATTACAGACAGAAATAAATTAAAATGTCCGTAATGTTTAGCCAGCACAGGTAGGCAGTTTGGTTTAATTGCTGAGGCACTGAATTTAAACCCACAAGGTTGTCTGTTTACATTCCAGCTGTGACTCATATATGGCCCTGAGTAATTCTCGTACCCAATTTTCATCCAACTGAAACAAATATCTGCAAACAGCTGTCAGTCACCTTAAATTAAGGTATCAGCCAAATATTTAATACTATAACTGCCATCTCTATTATTTACAAGCAGTTTAGTATTTCTGATACTAATGTGAAACACGTCAGCAGAAGAGCTTGGTCACTGTCTACTACAGACTGATGAGAGAAATGCCACATGTACAGTAGACAACAGCAATCTCAGAGATATGTTTTGCATAAAACTTTGTAAAAACTTTGATTTTAATCTTATCTCATCTGTTCAGTTTTGTTGTAAGTCATCCATTGTTTTATAGTGTCCAACAGCCAGGCTTGAGTAAACGTAGGGATGCCTTTCTGAAACGTGACTCAAATAAAAGTAACATTCACACATGAGCAAACTGCTTAAGCAGAAATTTTAAAGTATCTTATAATAAGTGTACTTAAGTAATTGTGGTTGATTGACAGGCTGACCAAAGTAGATTTTGGGATGCAAACCTAGCTGTCCTGGCTAACTATAAAGGAAAACAAACATAAATGTTCAATGGTGTCAAAACAGAACAAAGCAATAGCCTCCAAATGATGTGGGCCTGACTAATTCTAAATGTTTCTTCTAGGTCAGGGGTCACCAACTCTGGTCCTGGAGGACCACTGTAGCTGCAGGTTTTCATTCTAACCCTTTTCTTAACGTGTGACCTGTTTCTGCTGCTAATTAACTTCTTAATTGACTTGCTCTTGAAGACTCAGACCCCTTCATTGTTTCTTTTTTCCTTAATTAGCAGCCAAACAATAATTAGATACAAAATGAGCCAAAACAACTGGTGTCCATCATGCAATATCTGAAAATAAAGAACGATGAAGGTCTCAGGAATGTCAATCTGCTCAGGTCCCCAAAACATTTGAAAAGTGCTCGTAGAAAAGAGAAGATCAACAATGTCAGAAATGTGTGCTAATGCACAATGAGAGCAGCAACAAGCCATGGAATTAAAGAACGGGTTTACTTAACAAGACTCGGCGCCTAATTAAGCAACTGGTTGGAGTGAAATTGGTTGGAGTTTGAGGCCCTGACTCAGTTGGTCTTCCATTGGCTCATTGGCTTCACATTTCATTTCTGTTTGGGTGCCAATTAAGGAAAGAAATGAAGCAATTCAGAGGAATGATGAAATTTAGGGGAACAAATCTTAAAAAAACAAGCCAATTAAAATTAATTCATAAGAAGTTAATTAGCAGCACAAACAGGGCACTCATTTAAAAAAAGGGTTATAATGAAAGCCTGCAGCCACTGGGGCCCTCCGGAGTTGGCGACCCCTGTTCTAGGTTATAGAGGAGCTCTTTCTCTCTGATCATGAAGTGATGCCTCCATCCTGGTGGTCGTGCTTTTATGGCTCAGGGACCACAAGGGATGGAGTCAGTTGCCCTCAGTGAGTGGTTTCTTAGTACGTTGGAAGAAAAAGAAGACAATGCAGTTAGCATCAGTGCCCCCTCTCGGTCTGGGGTGGAACTATATACCTGGGTGGAACCTGGAGGGTGACCATCTGACGTGTATGTGTGACAGTATCAAAAGTACAAGTAAATGTAGGATCTCCTCCTGTTTTATATATAATCAAAAAATGTTCTTACAAACTTAAAATAATTCACACTTCCTTCTTTATGATGGGTTTAGTCATATTACAATCACTAAAGTATGAGCCAAGTAACTTCAACTTGAAGCAGTGACAGTCAGAGTGAGCAGACATCTTTATGATTCTGTCTTAATTCAGTGGGGTAGATGCTAATAGGAGAGGAGTGCAGGCTTTCCTCCCTTTAAGAAGGAGCAGCTAATATGTTCCCTTTCATAAAGTGAATTTTCATAACACAAACACCTAACTACCATTAATTTAAATGGAAAAATTAAGAATAAAATCAAATAAACTTAACAGTAAAAAGACTAGAAAAGATGTTCTTATAACAAAAACATAATTTAACCTGGAAAGGAGGTACAAGCAAACTCTGAATTAGCATAAGCAACACTAATTCTCGGTGTTCATATGGTTTACTTCATGAGGAAGAAGTACATAATAAATAAGAGTTGTGTCAAATATTAGAAATATTAAAATGTGGGCTTCATTTAAAAGTTTTAAGATTGTAGTAGAAATTTGTCATTTTTTTACCCTCTGTTACAGGTTCATAGAGGGCTCTAGCAAAGAATCAAAAATAACATCATCCTCATAATCCGTGACCTAAAACAATACCCCACCTGCCTATGTTTGAAATTTGTCATTTATAACCTCCTGGGAGTGGCTCTTAGAGGCCTAGGAGCACCGGTCAAGAATCAAAAAACTTTTATCATATTTATAACCATAAAGTGATGCTCCACATGCCTATATTACCAATCCCCACTTTTGCAAAGTTTTGTGAAAAGGAGTAACTTTGACTCCCTCATATCCCATTAGTAGATGAACTCCTGGGGCCGGTTGATGTGGCACAAGCAACTTCAGGACCTTTTGATCATTTTTGCTAAAGACACCTATTGCTTTACTCTAAAATGAACTAAAAGTAAATATCTTTCAGGTCCAAAGTGCCAGAAATAGACCGGGAACTCAATAAAGCTTGATGTCTAGACATCAAGAGGAGTCAAACGGTATATCATATGTGGGGGTGTTCTTATACTGGTAAGTCGGGAGGCACTGGACAAAAAAGAAAAAAAATTGATGTGATCTCAAAGCATTCATAAGTAATTCTTATGAAAATGAAAATACTTTCAAATGTGTATAACAACAATCATCAAGATGATGGTGTCAAGCAGCTCCATAAACACAGCAGCCAAATGGTGAAAGCTCATCTGCAGGAAATCACTTCTTTTAAATGTTAACCACTTCTTATGTCACACACGGCATTAACAGCAAGCAAGCACAATAGATTAGTCTGTGATGCAGACCTACATGGGGGGCAGTAGGCAAGTGCAAGCAAAATACAGTGGTCAACAATAACTCAATACAAGTACATTAAACACTCTGCTCATACAGTCAATGGTGACGGCCAACAATGCCATCTGTGTCAGATGTTTGGAAGGGCTAATTTTCTGATAGCATATTAGCTGCTTGTAAAAAAAGAAAAAAAATGACTTTTTAACACTTTAGTTTCAAAAGTGTAATCCTCAATATGTTACAGAGTCATATCTGTCATGGTTTTAATATGCTTGGCTCTGAAACTCAGAGCAGGTATTGACCTGCACATTAAAAAGAACAAGCATTAAAAATAGGAAAGGAAAACATAACCGTAAATGTCCACCTTAATAAAATGATGAATGTCTGTGTGTTTGTGTATCCGTCTGTCCGTCTGGTTGCTATATCTTTGTCATTCCAACAGATGGTGCATCACACACATTTGTAGTGATAAAATGCATTGCATTTGTCATTTCCATAGATGGCACATCACAAATATTAACACTGCTTTTTTCAAATCCTGCACCATTGGCATATAACAGAGACATATGTATTGCATGGGTCATTCCAACAGATGGCACATCACAAACATTTGTAGTAAATGTATTTAATGCGCTGTCTGTTGGAATGATAAATGCAATGCATTTTATTACAACATGCACTGCAAAATACATTCCAATAGATGGTGCACTGCAAACATTAACACTGAGGTCTACATTAATTTCAACTATTTAATACTTAGTTTATTAAACCAAGCCAAAGAAAGTTTTCAAGTAATTTCAAAAATAACAAAGGTACATACAAAATAAACCAAAAAAGGAAATTCAATAGCAACAGAAGCTAATGCACAGAAGCAAGAGTCAAGAGACGAAAGGAGCAGTGCGAAAGTGGCCAAAAAAAAAATTAAAATATAAGAGAAGCACAAAGGGGGAGCCAAACAAAATTAGCTAAGAATGTTAGTGAATTCCTCTGCAAAGAGCTCTGGCACTCAGCTAGCATGTACAGTATATGGCAGGTAAGTACACCCCTGATGGGCCTAAGCACATAATTTTAGGGAAGGCAAAAAATGAAACAAACAAAAAAATAACAAAGAACAAGTGAGGAAGTGGGGGGAAAATACAAGATTCACAAAAAGAATGAAAAACAGCAAAACAAAGATTCAATCCTAACACTTTCTACACCAGTGGTTCTAAAAATTCATATATGGTGTTTGTAATGGTCATAAAACATTGTACTGTTGCTGTTCTGTGGTCAACATGCAATTAAGAATGGAATTGCACTTTGTGCACATCTTGAATCCAAATCTAAAAAGCTTTTTGTCACGTAAAACTAACAAAAAAATTGACAGAGGATTGATTTATTTGGATATCTTGAGTCTATAAGGGTAAACTTAGCTGATGTACAGTTTATTTATCAAATTTAATTTAAAAATGTATTAACCCAAATATTGTGGAGGTTTTAAAAGAGTGCATTCATTTTCTATATATTTCTACATATTAATACTAAATAAAGTTAAGCATTTTGAGTGTAGAGTTTATTCTAGATACTTCTTGACAGGCATCCTGGAGCTTCAGCCATGTTCCATGTCTAAGAGTCTATCTTTGTAAGTTTAACACAAGTAGTCAGTTGTAAAATTCTACCTTAAAATGGCCTGCAGTTTCACAGCAATAAAATAATATCTTAATTCACCTCAGCTGTCTGTTTGTTTATTTTGTTAGCATGTGTGGATATCTGTAAATTTTATTGCTGTGATTACAATTTTCTATTCCCTCAACACTATCCTGTGTATTCTTTTCAGCATGAAATACTTCAGCCTTTACTCCATCTGATGCTTTGAGCTTTGTGTTATTTGTGGATCTTTTGTAACCTCAGAATTTTTTTTTCTGCAAATAAATATATATAATGTATAAAGAAGTAAAAGATACCTTTTTCCTTTTCAACACAATCATTAATTTAGATAAACCTTGCAAAATTTTATTTAAAAGAACACTTTATTGCAATTGATAGCCTATAAAATAGTCCACCATAATAAAAGGATAAGTGTGTCAGAGTGTTCATTCAGTTGATGTGTCAGTTGATTTGACATTCCAACTGATGGCACATCACAAACTTTAACACTATTTTATGAATCCTATACCAAATGGCACGTAACACAGACATATGCATTGCTTTGTTATTCTAACATATTGCATCCCACAAACATTTGTAGTAATGTATTTTGTTACTTCAAATTTTTGTAATGTGCCATTTGTTGGAATGAAAAAATGCTATGCATTTAATACTAGATACATTACAAAATTCATTACATTAGGTAGTGGACTGTAAACATTAACTCTGATGTCTGTGTCGATTATTTAGATTTCAACCCGTCTTAGACGGGTAGCACACCTATTAAACAAATAAAAGTCTGCAAGTGCTGAATCCTAAATATTATGCCCCAAATGTGAAAGGTGAGGTTGATGATGGAGAAGTGTAGGGCACAAATTGAGCAAAAGTATCAGTGTGACTGTGTTTGAAGTGTGTCCTTCTGTTACTTGTATTTGAAAATTTAAAAACTATTTTAATGCAATTCCAGTAACTAGCATCTTTTAAGTTTCTGTCTCACTTATTGTTAGCTTTGAAACCAAGAAGACTTTAAACTACAGAAGTTACTTTTGCCTTTAAATTATTACCCATTTTCGCTGTCATTCCTTTTTATTAATCTTACCTAAGATCATTAGCGGGGCAGCATCTTTTTTCAAAGGCAGTTACTGCAATAAAACTGTACCTTTGATTAAAGATGGAAACTGGAAAAATGTTATCTAATTAAATCGAGTTTTGGAGCTTTGGTAATCTTTGGAGCATGGGCACAACGTCATGGGTCCTGATTTGTCCATCCAGGTATAGATGGTGATGCCTTCACATTGTTTGTTTAATGTAAATAGTGTTCATTATATGTGTATTCTTTATACCCCTGCTCAATTTTGAAGTTAAAATTTTAATTGCTACTACTTGATTACATTTTACTGATGTTGTGATTCATTACTAAACATTTGCTGTGCAAAATAAATAAATCAATACTTCCAGTAAGCGAGATTTTACCCAAAAATGGCTCACATCACTAGGATTAGCTGGTTGACTGTCTTCTGGCATAGGCCTAGCCCAAAGTGGCACTAGAACTTTGATTTTTGTCTCCAGTTCTGTATTCCTAATTACAGTACATCTTTTAACATCCCTTACTCTTGTACATTTGTTAAATACTTCCTTACCATTATTCTGTGTGGGGAATGGTGTTGATGTGAGATGAAGAATCGACTCAATGAGTTAATTATCAGTTTTGCCTTTGGCAATGTCAAAAATTAATTAATTTGGTAACACTCCCATTTTATTTTCCTTACCTTTCTTTATAGGACGAGATTCTGTCTGAAGGCCACTCGTTTTAAGAAACCAAATAATACAATTTATTGATAAACACATGGATTATAGAAATATGGTAACTGTATATAAATATCAACATAGAAGACAGACTAGATGGACAAACACATAACGCAGAAGAGTCTGGCTGTTTACTGGCTACTTACACTTCTAATTTATCTTGGCACAGACGAGCAGTTACACGATACCAAGTCTTTAAGAATCATGACTAATGCTGTGTGGAGTGCACCACATTGGTGCACCAGGTTCAAGTGGTGGACTCTTCTTGCATTGTGGCGTGCTCTTTGTCTTTGCTACATGGTCCTTTGTCCATGGTGTGCTGTGGTGTTGCCTTCCTCAGCTCGCTGTTAGGCTTCTTGCTGTATCCTCTGCAACTTTATAGGGAAAAACATTACTCCTTCTGGCATAAGAGAAAGGAGCTGAAGTTCCCTCCTTGAAGGTAATGTTGCTTCTCTGTTGTCTTAGACTGTGTCCAGTCACTGGCACAGAGTGTGGCTTGGAATAGTGGATCTTAGAGCTAGTTCAGGGCATCCAGCTCCAAGGCTCTATGGAGAATAGCTTCCAGGTCAAAAAAAGTTTGTGAGCTTTCTGCTCTGTAGTGAGGGGGTGGCTTCTCACACCTAAGAGAGTGGCTCATCAGCTTTCAGATCCCTCAAAAGACAATGTAAGAAATGAATGCAGAGTTTTGAAAGAAAGTGTAGCCTCTGGTGATTGGATCAAGGTCACTTCTAGTTACAGATCCAGTGCCTGCTTATAGGTGTGTTATGTTGTCCATCACATCCAGCAAGAGTTCAGTTTAAGGTTTCAAACCTAAATTGAATGTCCCTCTGCGCACCTTTTCATCTGAAGGGGTTTCTCCAGAGGTGTCGTCTTATATCTGATGATCAACTTTGTTATCAAATGAAGTACAGAGCTGGCCAAAGTATTGGTAGAGCTGAAATTTAGTCATTTTCTTTAGCATTTACACAGGTTTGTAGGAGGGTGTAGGAGGGTGATGCAGCTGGCTGTGTGCATCCTGATAAGGCGGAGTGGTGGCTCTGAGGCTAGAGATCTGCACTGGCAATCGGAAGGTTGCCGGTTCGAATCCCGTAAATGCCAGTAGGGACTCTGCTCTGTTGGGCCCTTAAGCAAGGCCCTTAACCTGCAATTGCTGAGCGCTTTGAGTAGTGGGAAAAGCGCTATATAAATGCAAAAAATTATTATTATTATTATTAAAATCTGCTATTGTAACAGACCTTTTGTGTCCCTAAATGCCTAGTAAAATGGGCAATGCCCACTTTTTTCTACAACGAAATACTAAAAGAGCACTCCCCTCTCAATTAATCCCTTGTGTATATGCATGTTCATGATCAGATTCACCCTTTACCAGTGGAGCAAAGCCGACCCATGATATTCTCCAATGAGTATGCGCCACCCACTAGAAAACTAAAAAGCTTAGCTAAACTAAAACCTTTGTAGCCTGAGCATCTAACATCATTTTTTTTTCTTTTCAAAATTGGTGGTATCACTGTAGCATAGCAGGCTTACACATTAGACACAGTGACACTGTGTGCATACATGCACATGTGGGAACATAGAAGCTTCTGATGGTGAGGCAATGATTTTAGGTTTAGAGCCAACATCGAATATAAAGTGTAATTACCCAGAGCTATAAAAATTGGACTGAATACACCAAAATGCTAAATAACCATCAGCATGAAAATCAAAGACAGACTGCACTGAACAGATGGTATTAGCTACTACTTTAGCCTGAAGTTCTCAGTTTAGAATACTTCTCTAATTAGGTTTTCGAAGCTGACAGGACTAACAGCTTACATCAAGGACCTTGCATATACTGTTTAATTCAAAGAGAGCCTGTTCCCAATTTAAAGCAGCACTATTGTGTTCAGGCAGATAGAGGGTGAAAGAAGCATGCAGATTCTTGGAATTAGAATTGTTTTTGACAATCCTGTGGTAAGAGCATTGCTAAGCGCAAGCCTGCTAGGCTTCTTTCTTGTTAGAGGAGGATCATTCTCAAGTCAGCAAACATGTCTGGATGCTTGCTGTCAAATGTATTGTCAGAGCTGATCTGGTCAAGACTCGGTGGCACAGTTTACTTTTTGATGACATGACCAAGATTTCAAAGCAGTGCTACTGCAAAACAGCACAGTATAAGGAATGGAAATACAGTATGTGCCCTGTGCATTTTTTAAGGTGTCCACACTTAGGTACTGTTTATTCTTCCGAGAAGTGTGGATTTGTGTTAAAAATGGTTTTCAGAAAATTAATTGCCGACAATTGTTTGTTTTATATTTTTTAATGAAGATACATTAGAGTTGCAGAAAAATAAATTGCCAGCAATTAACTGTTTGTTATGGCTTTAATGAAAATAATAATAATTTTCCATTTCCCACAATGAAATTTAATGAGTTACAGTGAATAAAAATATTCCGGATAGAAGAATGAAAGCCTGTGTTTGCCAGCATTTTGTAATCTTTTATAAAGATTATGGCGGAGTGGTGGCTCTGTGGCCAGGGATCTGTGCCTGCAATCAGAAGGGTGCTACTGCAAATCCTGTCAACACCAGAAGTGACTCTAATCCGTTGGGCCCTTGAGGAAGGCCCTTAAGCTGCAATTGCTCTGTCCTGGGTATCTGCATCCAGCCCTGCGAGCAGGTCCTCCAACTTACAGGGAAAACTTGGGGGTTGGTGGCAGGACTGGCACTCCAGCCACCATAAAAAACCTCACACTGTTAGTGTGGTATTGAGGTGTCACCCGCTACATTCGGGTCCCAATCTGGGTGATTCGTCATGTGGTGGGTGCGGCAACACACTATCCGTGCATGCTCCCAACCTCTATCTGTATAAAGATGCATTTAGTCATAATATTCCTCTCCCCACTATGCTATCTCTCCTACTTATTTTGTGTTTTTCATTTTTTTAGGTGCATTCATAAATAAAGTGAGAAGCACCTACTGTGATAACACTGACTGTCTGTCTGTCTGCCTGCATGAAACAATTCTTATCCAACCATGGAACAATTTTGTTCAAATGTAGTACACTTATTCTTTAAAGAAATTTGCTAATTGGTACATCTCAAACAGATAGCTGTATGCAAAGTTTAGAAATTTCAGAATCTCCATTTGTAAACCATTGGTGTGACTATAAACTTGTCTGTCTTAAAATTGAGAAACATTCTGTGCGACTTCAAGTATGATTTAATTTACTGTTTCAATTTCACATTCACAGCGGTTACTCCAACTTGAATATTTTGTACATTTTCCTCTTTTTCACCTGCACTAGCTGCTACTGATGGCAAACAGATCTCCAGTACAAGTTAATGAAACCCCAGCAGATTGTATGCCCAAGGTAGGAACGGTCATCAGCTGTTTTCCCATGTGTGTAGGTGGGCAACCCTATATTGACAAGTGTAGCTAGGCCCACACAGAAACCTCTACATCAGCAAATTATTCCTGCTTTATAAATTCCAACTGCTTCAATGTAAATGGAAAAGGACCAGTACATCACCAAATGCACAAGTCTACCTGGATGCATAAAAATGACAAAATACATAGAAAACATGCATGAGAAATGCCAACACTTAAAGTAGCTTTATACAAAAACTGATCAGTTTTGACAAAAACAGATCAGTCAGCCCAACAAGCTCACCAGTCCTGTTCAGCTAATTTTCACAAATTTTTTATTTTTGAATAATTATTGAATTATTAAATTCCATTATTGAAGGTCCATAGTCTTATACTCTACCACACTCCCTTATACTGCAAAAAATTAAATCTAAACCAAGTGAACAATATTTCAGTCATGATATTAAATCTAGTTATTCCTTATTGTAAGAATTACTGACTTATCCAAAAAATTTGTATTTATAATTATTTCGCTTACTTTAAGAAATCTTGTCAAGTAAATTTTGCTTACCCCCTTGGCAGATAGTTTTGCAAAACACAAGCAAAACAACCCCCATTTAAATGTTTTGTCTAGTTTTTGCATATGCATCTTTTCCATGTATTGATTTTTCAGCTGTCTTTCTACATTCTTGTTGAGCAGTTCTTTAAAGTAGCAGCTAGGGTGCAGTGTACTAATTTCCTTCATTATTTAAACACTTCAGTCATATCGTCTCTTAATCCTTGTTTACGTACATTAAAAATTTGAGCTCCTTTCATCTTACCTTAAAACTCAGTCCTGGAATCCACCTAGTCGTTGTTCTGACTGTGCTAGTTGTTACTCATACACCTGATGATATAATGAGGAAGTGACACTGAAATCATATATTTGTATTATACCTTAAAAAATTTAATAAAGTCTACATCTTTTATTTGAAAAATGGTTATTTATTGAAGTGTTCAGTTAACAGCCTGACAAGGTTGCTTACTATGCATTTTCTATGTTACTTTTTTAACCTTCTCAGCTTGGCTAAGCTAATGAGTTGAATGTGCTTCTCATCAAATTAGAGTAAACAGAATCCCTTAAACTTTAAATCAATTCAGAATTATGCAAGTATAGCTAGGCAATGGAATAAAAAAGATGTGGCTTATTCTAGCATTGTAATAATTAACAAAATCTGTACGAGAAACTTGCTTGTATGCAGTTAACTCAATATGGAATGGAAACTTTAATGGGAAAAAGAGCACAAACAAAAGCAGCAAAAAAGAAAAAATAGAAGGGTTCTGAGAACGCTGCAACATCACATACTGAGAGGTATAGCACCCAAAGGTGCTGGTAATGTGATTGGTAATGTTATGAAAATATTCCAAGGTTATTTAAAACCATTGCCACCAAATATTAGTTAAGGAAGCAGAGTGTAAGAAGGAAAGTTATGTTTATAGATAATTCATTGAAGGAGCTTATATGTTTGAAGAACAGTCAATGAATGCCTTCAATCTGCATCATAGTGCAAAGTTTGTCACATACTGGACCTATAATAATGTTTACTGGTCAGAATCATAGTTTTATATATGATATATGTATATATGTGTGTGTATGTATGTCTATATGTGTGTGTGTGTATGTATGTATGTACAGTCATATGAAAAGGTCTGGGAACCCCTCTTAATTCTTTGGATTTTTGTTTATCATTTGGCAGAGCTGTCAAAGTAGCAACTTTCTTTTAATATATGACATGCCTTATGGAAACAGTAGTATTTCAGCAGTGACATTAAGTTTATTGGATTAACAGAAAATATGCAATATGCATCATAACAAAATTAAACAGGTGCATAAATTTGGGCACCCCAACAGAGATATTACATTAATACTTAGTTGAGCCTCCTTTTGTAAATATAACAGTCTCTAGACGCCTCCTGTAGCTTTTGATGGATTCTGGATGGAGGTATTTTTGACCATTCTTCCATACAAAATCTCTCCAGTTCAGTTAAATTTGATGGCTGCCGAGCATGGACAGCCTGCTTCAAATCATCCCATAGATTTTCAATGATATTCAAGTCAGAGGACTGTGACGGCCATTCCAGAACATTGTACTTCTCCCTCTGCATGAATGCCTTTGTAGATTTCGAACTGTGTTCTGGGTCATTGTCTTGTTGGAATGTCCAACCCCTGCATAACTTCAACTTTGTAATAATAATAATAATAATCATTACATTTATATAGCGCTTTTCTCAGAACTCAAAGCACTATCCACACAGGGAGGAACCAGGAAGTGGACTCACAAGCGAACCCACAATCTTCCACAGTCTCCTTATTGCAAAGCAGCAGCACTGCCACTTGTGACTGATGCTTGAACATTATCCTGAAGAATTTGTTGATCATTGGGTTGAATTCGTCTGATGCTCGTCTTTAACAAGGGCCCCAGTCCCTGAACTAGCCACACAGCCCCACAGCATGATGGAACCGCCACCAAATTTGACAGTAGATAGCAGGTGTTTTTCTTGGAATGCGTTGTTCTTCTTCCACTATGCAAAGCGCTTTTTGTTATGACCAAATAACTCCATTTTTGTCTCATCGGTCCAAAGCACTTTGTTCCAAAATGAATCTGGCTTGTCAAAATGAGCATTTGCATACAACAAGCAACTCTGTTTGTGGCGTGAGTGCAGATAGGGCTTCTTTCTCATCACCTAGCCATATAGATGTTCTTTGTGCAAATTGCGCTGAATTGTAGAACGATGTACAGATACGCCATCAGCAGCAACATGTTCTTGCAGGTCTTTGGAGATGATCTGTGGGTTGTCTGTAACCATTCTCACAATCCTGTGCATATGCCACTCCTGTATTTTTGTTGGCCTGCCAGACCTGCTGGGTTTAACAGCAACTGTGCCTGTGGCCTTCCATTTCCTGATTACATTCCTTACAGTTGAAACTGACCATTTAAACCTCTGAGACAGCTTTTTGTAGCCTTCCCCTAAACCATGATACTGAACAACTTGTTTTCAGATCTTTTGAGAGTTGCTCTGAAGATCCCATGCTGTCACTCTTCAGAGGAGAGTCAAAGGGAAGCGCAACTTGCAATTGACCACCTTCAATACCTTTTCTCATGATTGGACACACCTGTCTATGAAGTTCAAGCCTTAACGAGCTAATCCAACCACTGTGGTGTTGCAAGTAATCAGTATTGAGCAGTTACATGCATTCAAATCAGCAAAATTGCAAGGGGATACAAATTTTTGCACAGCCAGTTTTTCACATTTGATTTAATTTCATACAACTAAATACTGCTTCACTAAAAATCTTTGTTCGGAAAACACCCCAGTACTCAGATGTTCCTCGGAAATGAAAGACATATCACTGCTATCTTTTTTGTTGAAAGTAAATTATTATGCAGGCTGAGAGGGGTTCTTAAACTTTTTCATATGACTGTATATGTATGTATGTGTGTGTGTGTGTATATATATATATATATATATATATATATAATTTTATTAGGTACACCTGTTCAATTGCTTGGTAAGACCAACTTTAATCAGCCAATCCAATCACATGGCAGCAACTATGTGCATTTAGACATGGTCAGGATGACCTGCCAAAGTTCAGACTGAGCATCACAATGGGGATGAAAGGTGATTTTAAGTGACTTTGAACGTGGTGTGGTTGTTGGTGCCACAGAGGCCGGTCTGAGTATTTCAGAAACTGCTCAACTACCTGTGATTTTCTCAAACAGCCATCTCTAGGGTTTATGAGAATGGTCAGAGAAAAGGAAAATATCCAGTGAGAAGCAGTTCTCTGGCTGAAAATGCTTTGTTAATGCCAGAGGTCTGAGGAGAATGGCCAGACTAGTTCGAGCTGATAGAAAGGGAACAGTAACTCAAATGACCACTTGTTACAGTCGAAGAATGCCGAAGAGCATCTCTGAACATACAACATGTCAAACCTTGAAGTGGATTGGCTACGGCAACAGGAGACCACACCACTCTCCTGTCAGCTTAGACCAGGCAACGGAGGCTGCTTTTCACACTAGCTCACCAAAATTGAACAATCGAAGATTGGAAAAACGTTGCCTGGTCTGATGAGTCTCAATTTCTGCTATGACATTCTGATGGTAGGGCCAGAATTTGGCGTCAACAACATGAAAGCATAGATTCATCCTGCCTTGTATCAACGGTTCAAGCTGGTGGTGGTCGTGTAATGGTGTGGGAGATATTTTCTTGGCACAATTTGGGCCCCTTAGTACCTGCTGAGCATAATTTAAATGTCACAACCTACCTGAGTATTGTTACTGACTATGTCCATCCCTTTATGACCACAGTGTACTCATTTTCTGAAGGGTACTTCCAACAGAACAATGTGCCATGTTACAAAGCTGAAATCATCTCAGACTGGTTTCTTGTACATGACAATGAGCTCCCTGTACTGAAATGGCTTCCACAGTCACCAGATCTCAATCCAGTAGAGCACCATTGGGATGTGGTGGAACAGGAGATTCACATCATCGATATGCAGCTGACAAATCTGCAGCAACTGTGTGATGCTATCATGCCAATATGGGCCAAAATTTCTGAGGAATGTTTCTAGCAACTTGTTGAATTTATGTCATGAAGAATTTTGGCAGTTGTGAAGGCAAAAGTGTCCAACCCGGTACTACCAAAGGTGGACCTAATAAAGTGGCCAGTTGGTGTATATATGTACAACATGTTGTTCCTGATGAAGTATAGGTTACAAAAGGGGCGGAGTGGTGGCTCTGAGGCTAGGATCTGTGCTGGTATCCAGAAGGTTGCTGGTTCGAATCCCCGTCACTGCCAAAAGAGATCCTACTTTGTTGGGCCCTTGAGCAAGACCTTTAACCTCTAATTGCTCCAGGGGCGCTGTACAATGGCTGATCCTGCGCTCTGACCCCAAGGGGTATGCGAAAACTAACAAATTCCTAATACAAGAAATTGTATAAGGCGAAATAAAGAAAAAAAAAAAAGTTTGCCCTTTATATTCTGTTATCAAGAGCTTATGTGTAGAATTTTCAGATTCTATAATTATAACTTGTGTATTGTCGCTGATGCAAATGTGTTTTTTTTTTTATCCTTATTTGGATTTCGCCATGCCTTGGTTAACTAAATATGACCATCCACAGTTTAAATGGAAAATTTGTTCATTTTTTTGTTTGCTGGAAAGCTTCTGAGTTATAAAAACTTCAGCACCAGACTTTTCCATTTATACTCACCTTTATCAGATAAAATCTTAAGTTGAATAGATTTTCAATATGAATCATATGCCACCCTGATTTTACTGAATTAATCTTAAAATGTTGTGTGATGAAGCTGAAAAATGCTGACACAGCAGAAGTGCCCTGTTAAATTGCACTTCAACACCTCTCGGTTGAATAACAGCCGAATCTCCAAGCACTTTCCTTCTAAGTTGAGCTAATTTGTGTCATTTAACAATGGGAGCGTGTATGATCCTGCTGTTAGAGGTTGGCTATCAAGGGGTTTGTCAGGGATACAGTCATTTGATTGGCTTTGCTTTAAACAGTGCCCATTCTATGTTTAAAAAATAAAAGAGAGGGCAGAGTATATGCATCTTTTAGTTTTTGATAATAGCCAAAAAGCCAGACAGCTGCAGTAAAGACAGAGCCTGGTGTCCTTCTAATTAATCATCCTAAATTTCAGGTTCATCTTGCCAATGTTTAATATTATTTATCTGGGGATGATCCTTGCATTTTTGAAGGACTGAGTCACTTCTATTCACTATGTAAAATTAAAATCTGGTAATTTATCCATCAAGGGTAAGAAAATTAACACCGAATTTTGCAATTTTTACTTGGAGGTGTTCTCTGAGAACCTTTTTCCCTCTATAGCTGCTAATGGAGAGTTCCTGAAACAGCTGACATTTTTAATGAGGGCATAGTGGTGTTTGACACTCCGACTGCAATGCCTGAGGGCTGTATCTCATGTGAACCCTGCCAAACATCCTAGACTTGATGGACTTCTGTTTGAATTTTACTTTGTTTTTTGGCACTAGCTGTCATGTTACATTATGCTGCTCTGTAGCTTGCTGATTCTATGTTGTTAATAATACTGGATTTAAACATAGCTATTATCATCCTTATATTTAAACAATTTAATGACTCATGTATGTTCTAGTTGCCATTCTGTGTCTCTAATGGACATGAGCATCCAATTATTGCCTAAGATTCTTGCCCTCAGGCTACATTTGGTTATTTCTAAATTGATTCATCCATATCAGACTGGTTTTCTTAAATTTCTATTTGCTTCAGGATTCCTCTGTCAATTATTATACAGTTGTGCTTGAAAGTTTGTGAACCCTTTAGAATTTTCTATGTTTCTGCATAAAAATGACATAAAACATCATCAGATTTTCACTCAAGTCCTAAAAGTAGATAAAGAGAAATCAGCTAAACAAACGAGACAAAAATATTATACTTGGTCATTTATTTATTAAGGAAAATGATCGAATATTACATATTTGTGAGTGGCAAAAGTATGTGAGCCTCTGCTTTCAGTATCTGGTGTGACCTCCCTTTGCAGCAATAACTGCAACTAAACTTTTCTGGTAACTGTTGATCAGTCCTGCACACCGGCTTGGAGGAATTTTAGTCCATTCCTCCGTACAGAACAACTTCAACTCTGGGATGTTGGTGGGTTTCCTCACATTAACTGCTCGCTTCAGGTCCTTCCACAATATTTCGATTGGATTAAGGTCAGGACTTTGACTTAGCCATTCCAAAACATTAACTTTATTCTTCTTTAAATATTCTTTGGTAGAACGACTTGTGTGCTTAGGGTCGTTGTCTTGCTGCATGACCCACCTTCTCTTGAGATTCAGTTCATGGACAGATGTCCTGACATTTTCCTTTAGAATTCTCTGATATAATTCAGAATTCATTGTTCCATCAATGAAGGCAAGCCGTCCTGGCCCAGATGCAGCAAAACAGGTCCGAACCATGATACTACCACCACCGTGTTTCACAGATGGGATAAGGTTCTTATGCTGGAATGCAGTGTTTTCCTTTCTCCAAACATAATGCTTTTCATTTAAATCAAAAAGTTCTATTTTGGTCTCATCCGTCCACAAAACATTCTTCCAATAGCTTTCTGGTTTGTCCACGTGATCTTTAGCACAAAAAACACATGGTCCCTCCCAAGGATAAGGCTCGGTTATCCCTGCCAAATCTGTAGAATTACCACTGGGGTGATCTGCCCTGTGCGATGGTGATTTGATCCCTCATGCCTTTACATTTTGGCAAGAGTTAGAGAAACTCCTGATACCCCCACGCAATCTGTCACAATTTCTGTTTACTAAATTCAGCCTGAAATCAGTTCAACTTTGATTTGATTCAGTAATACCGTAGACACAGAAAGGTTTGGCTCAATATCAAAATGGCATTCTCAAACTCCTATTGTTAATGATGGTGCATTATTGGTAGTTAGGCATCCATGTTCATTCCCTCAGTAGTCACAGTATGGGATCAGCAGTCTAGGCGACATCTATGATAATCCAAATGTTACAGGATTGTGTGCTTTGTATAGTGTTCTGAATTCTTACCTCTTCTACATAATTATTTTTTAAATATGA
This sequence comes from Erpetoichthys calabaricus, assembly GCF_900747795.2. NCBI lineage: Eukaryota > Metazoa > Chordata > Cladistia > Polypteriformes > Polypteridae > Erpetoichthys > Erpetoichthys calabaricus. The sequence continues at coordinate 58,899,950 of NC_041407.2, forward strand.
AATTATTTATTTTTGATGTCTTTGTTAGTATTATTGTTACTTTTTCAATGAGATATGCAAGTAAGAATTTCAGTATACTGTAAAACACCATGTAATATGACAAAACATGACAATGAACTAGGCTTCTCTTTTTATAGCCCCATTACCAATTCACCGTCTTTGTTGTTTATGTTTTAAAATCCCATTAGAAAAAAAAACTGCTTCCTCTTCTTTGAAGTATCTCTTGTTGGTTTCTCTCTGTGTGAGCTAAAGTTCTACCTGCCTTTTCCTCTGTTGGTTGTTGTAGTCCTGAGTTAAGTCATATCAAACTTTGTTCCAGACGCCTAACAGTTTACTTGGTTTCAGTTCATTTGTGTGGTAGACAGTAGGATGTTAGACACGGTCAAAGCTGGACTTGATGTTATTTTGGCAGAATTAAGTGGATAGGACTGGCAAGTTTTGTTGAGCTGAACAGACTGTTCTCGTCCAGACTGTTCTAATATTCTTGTCATCAATACACCATGCAGCTTTGCACTGATCATTTGTGCTTTACTTGTTCATCTAATAGGTGTGGTACCTTTATCCATATATTTATATTAGCTGTGTAAGCCCGTGCTGTAAAAAGCCCAGGGTCCTAGAATCTATTGAAATCGTCATGAAAAAAAACTGAAATGTAGAGATGTCAGGTAATTGAAAGGAGCTACTCTGGGTGTCTCTCTCCTAGGAGGATTTGTTTTGCCGACGTGCTTGCATCTCTTGTGCATTAGCGGCGGGAAGAAAAGTAAAAGGGATACCGTTTTGCCAATGTTAGCGGCTAAGCAACTTTGTCTTTCTTCGGAGGTTTCGTTTTGCCGATGTGCTTGTGTTATTAGAGGCTAAGCAAGTTTTCTGTTTCTTTGGAGGCAGAGCTCTTGCCCCGACTCCACCTCTCACTTCTAGGCCGGACAGACACACACACTTCCATTCGCAGACATTTATATATAAAATATTTATAGCTTGTCTTCCTGTTTATTTCTTTTTGTCAGATTATGTTATTTGTTCTCATTATCTCTGAAGTGTAATTTTCTCCAATCACTATCTATCTTTACTTTATTAGTTACAAATTTAAAAAGTTTTCACACTAAAAACCTTAGTGGTCAAATTATTTTTTGTTTCCAGATGGAAATCTCTTGATTTGGTAAATTGCCTCTACTGGTTGACTTCAAATCATAATTTTATTTCTCTTTAGTCTAGCTGCCAACAAACCACATTAGTGAAGCATCTTTCAATGCTGTAGGTTCTTTAGGGAAAGCAGCTATAGCCGTACGGTTTATCATTGGTAGGCTTGCTGTTTTGTATCTTCATCTTCTCCATATACTCTTCAGGATCTCCAAGGTATGATAAATGATTGTTTGTATTTTCTTGGAGTGCATCTCTCATGTTCCAGATTTGTTTGTGTGTAATGGAGTGGGTTTGTTTTTCTTGTGTTTTAGATTATTTACTGTGTATAGTACTACGTTGAGAAGAGTGTGCATTTACAATTTTTATTATTAGCACATTTTAGTTTTTGGATTACTTGTATTATGATTTCATAGTGAGCAATAAAATTTGCAACAAAAAAAAACCACATGATTTGTGCAGAAAACACGACTGCTAGTGATGAGCGAAGTAAATCGAATTTACAGTGATAGTCAGAAAAAACAAATTGTGTTTCATTCCAGCACAACTGGTGTCTTTGACTTAAATTTCCAATCTGTTAGCATTTTCATGTGATAATTCAGCATGTGTCTAGCTCTTATTTAGTATTTAAATAAAGAACTTTAGTGGAAAAAAAAAAAAGTCATGCGACTCATTTCCTGTCACGTGTAGACATTTTGATGTGTATATGCTGGTAAGAGGATGCCCACTTTGCCAATGATGATGACAGTCTTGGCATTTGCAGTCCCAACAATGCATTGGAGACATAAATGAAACAAAAGGCTCCACAGAGCATGGATTGTGTGAACCCTCACCTGTAGGATTCACGAAACTGGTTGATAGGTAATGGCGAGGTGGTGAATACAGTGGCTTTCCAGTAATGTGCATGATTGGGCGTTAGGTGTGTCATCTTGTGAAAAAATATTTAGAAAAATGCATTGCATTAGTGAGTGAGTAGCATAAACAGATTTGATTTTACTGGTGAACAGGCAATAACCTGGTTTATGCAACTGCAAAGAAAGAAACAAAGGTAAACAAGAAAATGTGAACAAAGGTAATTAAGAATCCAAGTTTTCTACCCCAACAACCTTTAAACCCCCGACAAACTCTTTTTAGTAAGTTTCAGGCCTTGCCTTTATGAAAGTGCCAGCAAAATGAATTTTATTGTCAGTTATGTGAAAATGTATACAAATCTGAACATCCTGTTTTGCTCACCACTAATGACTGCTATTTATTAAAATACAAATGTACTTTCTTCCAGCAGCATCTCTACTTTAAAACACATTGCCGTATATTTTACCTCAAATGATTGTATTACTTCATAACCTTCTACCTTATAGGCTAAAAGTAAGTTTGAAACCGTGAGTGCATTTTCTATATTTTTGTCAAAATGCAGAATGAGTGAGTCATATGAACTGAGAAGTGCAGACTACCATTCGACAGAGCAACATGCATTTTGGAGGAATAAAGAAGTGAAGATGTGTGAGTAAGTGTGCCCTGGACTAGATACACACCCAGGGTTGGTTCCTGCCTTGCACCTTAACCATCAAGAATTGGAAATGGATGTATGGATTGACAGAATAGCCAGAGAGCTACTGTCTGACTCTGTAGCCTATGGATCTAATCGGTGGGCCTTGCGCTGGTATTTCTTGTTATGGCAGTGACAAAGGGTCTGTTCTTGTCAAGTACATAGAAAATATTAATTCAGTGTGAAAAAAGCAAGAGCTGTAGAAGGTACATATTTGCCCTTTATGAAAGAAGAATTTCACCAAATGAACAATGTTCCCTTCCATTGGCGTGAAAATTTCAAAAGGAGATCTGCTTAATATATTTTTGGCTTCTCCTAGATAACAATGAGATCAGAAAAAAGTAAAATAGAGACATATCGTCTCACGTTCCTCAGATTTTTCTCCTGAGAAAGAATACCCCAGTATTCTCATTAGTGTCTCCTCTTGAGTTTCAGTAGAAATCACACTAATTTGCTTAGATTTTTTAGATTAGATTTTTTAATCTAATTTAATCTTTTTTTATTATTTTATTTTTTTTTTTCAATTTGAAAGTATTTGCATTGCATACTCAGTAATATATGGTGGAACATACTGACAGTTTTTTGTGGTAATAAAACGCTTTACTATGACTAAAAAACAGTAATCATTGCTTCTGTATGATTCTATTAGTTGTTCTGATTTCTCTTGCTGTGCTCCAGTTAGCTCATACTCATCCTAGATGAAAGGCAGGTAGTGTGGCATAGTGGTTAAAACTTTGGACTTCAGACTCTGAAGTTTGGGGTTCAAGTCCTGCTACTGACACTGTGTGGCCATGAAAAAGTCACTTCACCTGCCTGTGCTCCAATTGGGAAAGTAAAAGAAATGCAACCAATTGTATCTCAAATGTTGTATGTCACCTTGGATAAAGGTGTCAGTCCGATAATAAGTTAGCAATATAAAGTCTTGAAAAAGATCTCAACAAACATACTGGGCTTCTTCAAAACAATTTTTGAAATTTGAGTCTCTTTTACCACAATTATATGTCATGTCTCCTTTTTGTCTAAAGCCATTTCTCCTAAGGAATTTCTGGAGAAACATCTGTGACAAAGTGGATTGTTAAATGAAACACAAATGAGAATCTCTTTTAAGTCTCATGAGCCCTCAAAGATCAACCTTTGAGTAATAACACTTTCTTGTAAGCTGTAATTTTAAACTGAAATAAACAGATCTGCTAATGGATTGATGGAATTGCGTTTCTTTGTGACATTGTAAATACATTTTTTCCTTATACTTCACAATGCTTTGTCTCAGCAAAAATACTTTTTATTTCAAAAACTCTATATTTCCTGTTAATTCTTAAAGGCAATTTCTGCAAAAATGGAGTTGTCCTTTGAGAAAGTCATGGCTATTACATTGAGTCTTTTTTGCTGAGCTGGCAAAGCATGTTTTTAAAAACCTGGCCAAAACAATGATTAATGTGGCCCCTCTGGACAAAGCCTGCCTTTTCTTTGTACAGGTTGCACAAAAGACAGAAAACGCATATGAGCATTAGAGTTGTCTTGACTAACACTTTTCTTCCATATATAATTTTACATCAAAAACATAAAAAGCTAATATACTTTTGCAACCAGTTAAAACAAAAGACTGTGCTGGCCAAGTGTTCCCGTGCGATTTGCTTCTGGGTTCTGTAATGATTTGCTCAGCAGGCACAAGTATCTTCTTGTAGTTTAACAACGTCTTTCTGAATAACGGTGATAAAGCCAAGTCATTTTTCTTAGTGTGTAGCACAGTGGTTCACACCACCTTCTCATAAGGAGATAGATAGATAGATAGAACTTTATTTGTCCCAAGAATTAAATTTATCTTTATACAGAGAAGCTCAGGAAAATAATAACAAACAGCAACATTATTCAACAAATACACCCCAGTATTACAAAAAAGAAGAAAACTTCTAACTTGGGTAAAGATGACAGACCAATTACAATGAGACATTATAATGGTGTACGAGGAAGAGCCTCTAGTGTTTCTTGACACACCTCTGATAAATAATCCATTGGCTGACAATGTTCAAGTGTATCAGAGAGAGAATGTGCAGCATTGTTCATAATGGCACTCATTTTTTGTTTTTATTCTCTCTCTCCACTACTACCACTAGCAGGTCCAGAGTGCATCCCATAATTAGCTTTTTTAATTGGCTTGTTGATTCAGTGGGCCTCTCTTGAAGTAAGGCTACTGGTCCAGCACACAACAGCATAGAAAATCACACTGTCCATCACAGAATTGTAGAACACGTAAAAGATGTCCCTGCCTACGTTAAAGGCACACAGTTTGTTAATAACACTCTGCCCTTTCTTATCTGGTTTCTCTGTATTAGTAGATCAGTCCAGCCTGCCTCTGACATGGACGCCCAGTTATTTGTAGTAGTGTGCCACCTCCACATCTACTCCCTGAATAGTAACCAGGCGTAGAGGCTCTCTGGTGCTGTGAAAGTCAGTATGCACTTCCTTGGTTTTGCAGCTGCTAAGTTTCAGGTAGTTTGTCTCACTTATCAGGTTCTGTATAATCTGTGCAAGCATTTACCTTTTTGCTATTCAAGTGGTATAAATAAAACACTAAAATACTGAGGAAACAGAAGAAAATATGAAATGGCATAAGCCGCCCTAATTCAGAGTATTCATAAGAAATATAATGATTTACTTCATGAGATAGAAGTAAATAACAACCAAGAATACAGTTTTTATATTCGCGCAAAAGTTGGGTCTTGAAACCTGAAACCAGTTTCTCAGACACATTGAATTTTGTTGCAGCAGCGCAGTTACCAATTTCTTTCACCACTTCAATGATTTTTAATTTAGAAACCGCTTCATATTTTCTTCTGATCAAACACTCAATTGTAGATAAGGGATGCTCTTACGATAAAGGTGTAAGAGGGTGTGAGATGCAAAAAACACTAAACATTGCAAAAGTTGCTTCGGAATAGTTCTGGTATTATCATGTAGTCACAATGCATAGAAAAAAAAGTCCGTGTGCTCCATGGTTTACTCTCTCAGGTGGGTGTGAGCATATCATAATCTCTTAGACCAACAGCATGAGTTTCCCACATTTGACTTATACGACTGACATTATAAAATTACCAGAAATTATACGGTAAAATCAAGCCCCGACGTATCCACGGGAGAACTTAAACGTGAGTATATACGGTACTTGACAGATATTTTAAATATTAAAATGTATGCTTCAATTTAATTTTTTAAAGTTTAAATATTCTCAATTGTAATAGATATTTGTTATTTTTCACTCCCAGATATAGGTCCATAAAGGGCTAGATCCTTAGTAAAAGATTAAAAATCAAAAGTAACATGTTCATAGTCACTGACCTTGAAATAGTGTAACGCACATCCCCCCAAATGTTTAGAATTTTTAACTTTCTGGGTGCGGGTCTAAAAGGGATAAGACCACCAATAAAATATTCTGTTAGCATATTCATGGTCTGCAATGTCAAAATAGTATAAAACAACTCTCGACATGCCTATGTTCCTGATCCCCTTTATTTGGAAGTTTTATGAAAAGGAGTAACTTGAGCCCTTGTATCCATTAGGGGGGGGGTGAACTCCTGAGGTTGGTTAATGTGACATGCACAGCTTCAAGTCCTTTTGATCATTATTTCTGAAGACACCTATTGGTGTACTCTAAAATACGTAATTTAATGCACAAAATATGGTCCAAAAATGGCTTAAAAATCATTGTGTTTTCAGGTCTAGAGGTCTAAAAATAGGGAGGAACCCCAAAAAGTTTGACATCTTGCATAACCAGTCATCAGATGAGTCGAGCTGCACATCACGTTTCGGGGTTTTCTCATACCAGTAAAACAAAAAGTGCTGAACAAAAAAAAAAAGAAACTTGTGACTTGAAGATATTCTAAAAAAAAAAAAAATAGTTTTTATGAACACAAAAAACAAAAAAAAGCAAAAGGTTTGGTGTACAGAAAAGATAAATCAGCCATACCAATGTTTTAATACTCAAAAAAGAAAGCTGATTGCCAGTAAACAACAAAGAAAAGTATTTGATGGTAGTCCTCTTCACATGTCATGCCAGTATTCCCATGCTGCCTAGCAAGACACAAGTGCCTGTATGCCATATTATATGCGTGCAGGCTAACACTGTAGTGTCTGTCATGTTGCAGGCATGAAAAATGTCAGGGGAGAGAAGACCAGTCATCACACAAAAGCAAGTAAAATCTATAAATATCTCTTAAGAAAATGTAAACATTTTCAACCACATTTGGAAAGTGACAGGTACAGTACATGAAATGCTTAAATTATCGGTTTAGCTTTTATAAAAAAAAAAAAGCGAAAAATTGTCTAAATTGAGAAATTAGATACAAAAAGGTTTACTATTTCACTGTATGCCTGCCCTGCACATGCAGTATTTCACAAGCGGGAGAATGAAAACACATGCAAAACTTCACTCAGCAAGTGAATGTCCTCGGATTCAAACCAAAACTCCTGAAGCCATGAGGCTGCACTGCAATACAAAAGCACAAGGTCGTATGTGCCCAAGAACTTCTATGCCCACATGAATGCTGTTCATATTTTTTAATGAGATTCCTAATGACAAAAGCACTGATAATATAATTATATTGTAGGGCGCAGTGTAATAAGGTAGGGCCATTTTCGTTCACATTTCAATGAAAAATAAATGATTATTCTTCTGAGTTGTATTTTTTTCAGTATATGTCCCCACCTATAGGTCAAGTGTCTCCATATGGCTTCGTGCCTGGGCTTTAATATATTAAACCGAGTTCTAGCCTCATCCAATTTTCTTGTACACAGTGACAACATCAATGTTTATTTCTGTAGTTCGTTTTCATATAAAGAATGTAGCTGAAAAGGCTGTTCAAGATGTCTAAGAAGAAGTTGCAAGAAAAGAAAAACAAATTATTAGGAGATAAGAATAAAAATGAATGAATGACATACTGAAAACAGTAAAGTAATAATTACTACGCACTTACATAACAAAGATATACAAGCAACAGAAAAAGTAAGGTGTCCTTAGTATAGATTCATTGTAGGTCTCTAATGGTAAGACTGATGCTATGGTCAGATAGCCAGGGAGGACCAAAAATGATTTTATAAATCCCTGTGGATAATTGTAGGTAAAATAAAAACAAAATCTGAAGAAGTTCCAATGCCATAAGACTGATCAGCCTCCACTGGGCATTGTAACTAACATAAATGTGCTAAAGTAGTTTCTTATTGATTTTATGCTTTGTCCTTGAAGATTCAATGCAGTGAAATATTTATTTTAATTCCAACATAGCTACTGTACAGATATTTGTGATTCCCTGCCAAAATAGCATGTTAAGAGTAGACCATGTGAGTAAAGCAGGAGAAAGTACAATCAATTACATTTTACATAATCTAGAAGTGTAGACCTTATCATTTGCTTCAGTGTCCATTCAGTAGAATAAATAGGTCTGTCCATTACAAGGGTATGCATATTCAAATACACAGCTGTAGAGTGTGTGCCTGTTCCAGTGGTACTAAGCATGAGCCAAAAAACCAACCCTGTAACACAAGCTCAGACACACACGCACACACACACACACACACGCACACACACACACACTCTTTCACTTTATGAAAATTCCACCACTGGCATTTTTAGTTTGTAAAATCTGGTGAAGCCATACCAGAGTTTCCCTTAATGTGTGCAGTCTTCTCTAACCTAAACATTAACTACAGTAACTAAAAATGTCTGCGCTCTTTTATTAATGACTAGTGAATTTTGCACATTTATGCACCATTCACATTACAAAAAGATAAATCAAACAATGGGATGCTGGTTCCAGATCTATCTCAGTTGGCATTATGATTCCCTCTGACATTGTCATCATCTGACAGCATACAGCCATATAGATTTAAATGTTAAGTAAAATGAGAGCCTCTCAACCACTGGCTGCTCAGGGATATCTATACGCTATGAACTTCCTAACCTGAAATGGCAACACCTCAAGTTTACAATCAAGTGGCTTTGTGGTGAAACACACACTGACAGAACACACAGACTACACACACTGCACATCTGGTAGTAGTGTTATGTACTGCTCAACCAGGTGTATGCTGGATAATGCAAGGCCAGCAAATATAGGAAAAAATGGTTTTCATCATCCATACCTGTTCTTTCTGACTAGGCCCTTGTATGAAGCAGGAGCATCATACTACTGTTTTCTTTTTTTACGAAGTTTTAAAATTGGGCACAGTCATCATCAGTATTGGGTGAAAATCAAGATACAGCATTATTTGTGCTTGATGCATTCCTGATACTGATCCCCCTTTTTTAAATTAATGTGGGTACCATCAAAGGGAGCAAATGGCGGCTGGGACTTTTCATACCAATTCGTTGGCATGTGTTTGAGTGGCCTTGACTGGGAAGACCTCCGAAATGGAAGTACAAATGTACAATAAAAAATAAAATAACAAGAACAGTGGATCTTCATTTTAAATACAAGTGATGGCTTTAAACCTCATCATTGCTAAACAGGAAAGTGCAGGCTGGATAAAAAGTGCAAAGAACACTGCAGGGCCAATTTATTAGAAATAGTCTTACAGCACCCAGCACAAAGGACATCTTCAAATACTACATGGAGTAATGTTTTTCTAGGTAACTATGTACATTTAGCTTGTGACAGAAAACTGGAAAAAAAATACTTAAGAAGACAAAGCTGCAGATTGTTATAAATGTTTCAATGATAAATTAAATTACTGTGGAAAACCTATTAAGGTCTGTTGGGGCTATACCATGCTGGCCCTTAAAGAAAAATGCTGCTGGGCTCTACAGTCTTGGCATTCGAGTTGGAACTCAAAGCGTGTGACGCTGTGAGGAAGCAATACTAACATCCATATGCTACAAAACACATACTGTAGCAAATACAATTCAATACACTGTACAGCAACAACTTAAGGGGGTCGATCGATATCTTGGGTGCCATGGCCACTAACCTAAGTGAAAAGCTGACCATGGAGATGAATGAAATAAAAAAAAGAATGCAGACAAGAGCCATACAGCATACCACATGCATTTCAGAACAAGTCATCCCTCTGAAACTAAGCATTTTCAAGCCCTAACCAGTATTTGGATGGAAGACCAACCAGGAAAAGCTTGGATTGCTGCTGGAAGAGGTGTTGGTGAGGCCATCAGGGGGCACATACCCTGTAGCTGTGTGTTGATCCCAATGCTATAAAAATGGGCACTGTTCTTCGGATGAGACATAAAATCGAGGTTCCTGTCATTCTGTTGTTATTGAAGATCCTTGGGCGTCCTTCATAAAGATGTCCTGGCTAAATTGCAGACCATGGTCTTGTCATTTTATCCCCCTAATCATCCTCTTATTCTAACTGGCTAGCTATCTCTTACCTCTTCATCACCTAATAACTAATATGTGTAATGAGTGTACTGGCACAAAATGACTGCCGTCACATCATCCAGGTGGATGCTGCTCATTGGTGGTGGGTGAAGCGACTCCCCACTCACTTATGTGAAGCACTGAGTAGTGAGAAAGGTGCCATATAAATGTAAAGAATTGTTATTATCAAGAGTTAGTGGAAATCGTAAGGCCTTACTAATAATGGGATATGACTGGGTGCATGGATGGTGAACAGAAGGGTTGGGAGATATACCGATTATGTATGTTTTTCTTGCACATTCATTTTAGTTGCAGACTTTAAAATGAGGAGAATTAGCTGAATTTTTGTGTTAAATATGAGATGTCAGCTGCTCCTGGCGAATTCTTACAGCATAACATGCCAACATTTACTTAATAGAATGCTTGCTACCAACATGTCTTCCTTGCTTTTTCAAAATTTATTAAGACCCCCATACCCCCTCTTACTTAAAACACAGAAACTTATGTACAATCTAGAGTCCATTTTTAATTGATTAAATTTTAAAGCTAAAATTTTCTGTTAATTTCCCACTGTTTAATGTGTTTAAATGAACGGATGAAACTTGCACGTCCATGTTAAGAAGGGTGATTTGGAGATATGAATAGAAAAATGAAAAATACACTCAATGATATAATGGGATGTAAAGCAGAACCAGCACTTCCGCTTTACGTGTCTGCCGAGAAATCTTAGATGTGGCAGACAGCAGACTGGATAGGAGCAAAGGAAATCTCATGCCTTTCCCTTTGGGATGTGTGATTTTAGTTGTTCTGTGTAAGTTTTATATCTAAATAAATATGTGCTGTATGTATACTTTTGTGTACTCTTTAAGTCTCAGCAAAACTTTAATATATGATGATCAGTTTTTAAAAATTAGTTCTATTTTTTATAAAAAGCTAAATGTTCACCCATCATCAGAACCTTTACTTTATATTTATGTTTAATTGTTATATTACTTTTGCTGTAACTTAATAATTCCATTTCCTATGCAGAATATCATCGTTTCCCTAACAAGAACAAATCATAAAATAATAGACATACTTAAGTTTATTCACCAATTACTGACTGGCATTAAGGTACTTTCAGATACTCATTTGTTTAATGCAGTGCAGTAGAGCCAATGATTAAAAGAAACTAAAAAGAAAATCTTTTTCTGATCGGAACTATGAAACCTGAAGCCTCAAGCTATTCCGGTTATTTGCTCGGATATCTTTTTATTAGCGGTGCCGGCTTTGCAGACTTTGTCTTGTATTAGAATGGACAAGCTTGTTACACAAAGAAAAAATAAAATACTGCCAAGGTGAATGAAACAAGCTAGGAATTAAATCGGTTTGTGTGCTGATGTTGAACATGGACAGTGTGTTCTTGAGGTCTTTCTGTAACAAGAATACTGCCAACCACATAGGTTCTGTCAAAAAGAGCGCAGTGGATTCAATGGTGCCTCTATTCCTTAAAACACACATAAGTGGTGCACTCTAGAAGAGCAGGCAAGGGGGCTACTTGTTTCTCGCCATGGCACTCGCCTCAGCAAATGGTTTCTCTTTTTTGTGCTCAATACAATTTTTATTTTATTAGTCTGTCCTTAAAATCCCTTTCTATTTATAAACTATTAGTTTTACTCTCTTGGTCTAATCTGCAAATACTATACTTTCCATAGCATGCCTTGTTTTAATTCGATCACTAGAGTTGGTTGGTTTGGTTTGGGATTGTAAGAGAATTTTGAAACACTTACCTTTCTTTCCCTTCTTCAGGTCTGTTGAAGGGCGAACAGTTTTTAATTCCATTATGTATTTCGTTTCCTCTGTCAATTTGTCTTCAGATTAATGTCCACGTTGCTCTAAAGAAAGGAATTTCTATTTATTAGTAAAGGATGCAGAAGTCCCATACTACTTCCATGACACAATTGCTGTTTGCCCACTTCTTAGTGCTTTCTAATTGTATGATATTTTCTCGAAAATATCCAATACATTACTAAATCTCTTTAATCTATGATGTGTGTCATTTTCCCTGCTCTGGGGATAATCCCACCTGTCATTTCTTCTCTCTCCATACCCCTCTAGGGCAAATTTGCTTCTCCATATTGCTCGTTTTCTGTAGAGATGTATTTTTGCCTGTAGCACATCATGTGCACAGCTCCACGCCATTCCCTTGTGTGTTGGGTCAGCAGTTTGTTATTTAACATTGTCCAGGCTTCACCAGCTTGTTTCAGCTGATTTCTTGGATCTAGATTTCCCCATTTCTTTCTTCCATAACTCTTTTTAGCTTTGCCAAGTTTTTTCTATACCTGTCTGTTTATTTTGTTAATATTGCAAACTTTTAAACAACAACATTTATTTCTATAGCATATTTTCATACACAGGACTATAGCTCAAAGTGCATTACAAGATGTCAAAAGACCTTAGTTACAAGAAAAGAAAAACAAGTTAAATAGGCCACGGATAATAATGAATATGAATTAAAAATAAATCAAGCTTGCATAACATAGACATATAATTAGTAGAAAAAGTAGAGTGTTTATATATAACATTATATACTAAGTCTCTCAATATAAACCTAATGACTTCTTTGTAGTGCTTGGGAACTAAGAAAGCAATGGGATTTTTATTTGAGCTACTGGCTAAACCAAATTTCATGAACATCCCACCTATCATATACTTCATGAAATCTGCTGCTTTTCCACTACCTTCTTGTACTATATTCATTACCGTTTACACGTATTTTAATTTTACCTCTTAGATTTGGAAAATCTTTCCTCTCTTTTTTCATTCCTTTGAGTTGCTTTCCTTTTACTAGAGGTTCAAGCAGCGTTTCCTTCAAAAATAAAAAACCCGTTTTATTATTTTAATTAAAGTAGTTATGCTAGTTCTAGTTGCCCATTGTACAATTCTAACTTTAAAACAAGTTAGAAAATATATGCATGGCGTTGGAGTGTTGTGCAGACCCTCAAAGGACTGAGTTTGGTAGGTAGGTTCTCAACAACACATTTCAGGGTTGTGGATGCCAAAGTCTGCCTCAAATGACTGATAAAATGGCAGGACAGAACTCTTGTCTGTCACAGGAGCCATTCTTACTCATACCTGTACGTAAATACACACACACACACCCATAGTCATATGCAATGAGAATTTGCAAGTGCCAATTAACATAACCTAAATCAATCCATCCATCCATCCATTTTCCAACCTGCTGAATCCGAACACAGGGTCACGGGGGTCTGCTGGAGCCAATCCCAGCCAACACAGGGCACAAGGCAGGGAACCAATCCCGGGCAGGGTGCCAACCCACCGCAGGACACACACAAACACACCCACACACCAAGCACACACTACGGCCAATTTAGAATCACCAATCCACCTAACCTGCATGTCTTTGGACAGTGGGAGGAAAACCGGAGCGCCCGGAGGAAAACCCACGCAGAGAACATGCAAACTCCACGCAGGGTGGACCCGGGAAGCGAACCCGGATCTCCTAACTGCGAGGCAGCAGCGCTACCACTGCGCCACCGTGCCGCCCACCTAAATCAATAAATTCCTTAAATAAGTAATTTTCATGAAACAGGACTTACAGAGCTGTTCAGTTATGCCAAATATATGGGGGGATAAACAAACGTAAAAGGCAAAGTTTACTGCAGTGACTGACCATTATCAGGTGAATATGACACTCTGAATGGTACATTATAAGGTTATCAGATTTTTAAAGTCCCAAACTGGTACACTTGTGTAAAGTGTATGCCCATGCATAAAGCCCATCATCATTTGTTTAATGCCTGCTTTCTATTATTATCATCAGCGAGGTATCAGGGCACGGGGACAAAAGAAAAAACACTTCCAAAAATGAGCACTTAGGATTCCACACATTGCCTGAAGTATATAGAAATGCCGGCGCTCTGTTTATGTCTGCTTCATGTCTTTGCTTGCACACTGTTGGAAATATAGTGCGACAACGTTTGCCTACGTGAAGCAATGTTTGCTGCACTGAAAAACTAGGTGGACAGCCTTTTAAAACTGAGACATTTTTTTATTCTTCTGTTATTTATCTGGTTGCATAGCCAGAAATCAGGACAGCCCCTGTCAGCGGGATGTGTGGTCACCCTAGTAAATTGTAATGCCAGAGAAATAGTCATGCCACCAGGGTACTTTGTTCATATCTAGATAATGTTTTGTTTCCTAAATTTAACAGTTTTACTGTTAGGAAGATCATTTAAATTTACAGTGGTTTTCAACCTTTTTGACAAGTGGTTTGTTTTTAGTTAGAGAATCTCTTTGTGGACCAGGGAGCTCTCCATGGAGTTTCAAGCAGCTTGATTGATTAACATTTGATTGAAGAGCAAGGGTTCCCCATGGGGTTTTGTGCGGCTCAATTAATTAACAATAGACAGAAGAGTGTGTTGTGTCTGAGTTTACTAGTGGTGGAGCTCTGCAGACCAGCGACAAGTCATAGTCATCGTTTTGCAGATGGGCAGTAGCAAATAACAACATTTTTATACTTGCCATGCCTGCTTTTTTGTGGACTGGCAAAATGTCTACAGACTGTTGCCAATCCATAAGAAACCTTGATTTAAAGTAAGGTTTAATGGAAAGAAATGCTGGTGGCACTGGTTTTTATTCCATTTGTGTTCAAACTAAATGGAAGACTTCATAAAGCAAAAACAACAGGCTGATGGAAAGTCCAGCTGGACTTCCAGATGTATGGATTGAGACACCTGTGCAAATGGACAGTGACAGCAAGTTAATTTCTACCCATACACACAATCTGCTGGTGTTTCATTAACTTGTATTGGGTAGCTGTTTGCTGTGTGTAGCAGCTGTTGGAGGAGACAAAGATGAAAATATGCACAGTATACAAGTTGGTGTAACTGCTATCAAGGTAAAATTGAAACAGTAAACTAATTTACAGTGTAAGTCACAAAGAATGTTTGTCTGTTTAATGATAGACAAGATCACAGATATGTCAAAGCTTTTCAATTGGAGATTTTGAAATCTGAAACTTAGTACAGGGGTGATCTGTTCTAGATATCCATCCATCCAATTTTCCAACCGCTATATCCTAACCACAGGGTCACGGGGGGTCTGCTGGATCAATCCCAGCCAACACAGGGCGCAAGGCAGGAAACAAGCCGCCGGGCAGGGTGCCAGCCCACCGCAGGGCACACACACACACACCCACACACCAAGCACACACTAGAGAGGAATTAGAATCGCCAATGCACCTAACCTGCATATCTCTGGACTGTGGGAGGAAACGGCGAGGTACCCGGAAGAAACCCACGCAGACACAGGGAGAACATGCAAACTCCACGCAGGGAGGACCTCTGTTCTAGATACCTCAATGAAAATTGAACTGTCTCAACAAATTTCCTTAAAGAAAAATTGTGCCATATTTTAACAAAATTTGTCCTCTGGTGGCTGAGTTGACAGACAGACATGGGTTATCGCAATAAATTCCTCATATTATATGTGAATGTACCTACAAATAGTCCCAAGGTAATTAACATTTAATATAATATTTGTTTTTAAAAGTAACACTTTTCCCTCCATGCTTAATTTCCTTGCCTTCCATGTTTCTAACAGACTGGAGATCTTTACTAAGAGTTCCTTCCAGTTTTTCCTTCCTCCCACAGCCTTAAGTTTTTCTTTCCAAGGGCCTTAAACCATATATTCTGTTTTGTTTTTATTGAACTTTAATCCAGACACCTTACAACATTCTTCCACATGGCACTATTGCTCTTTTTATCGATTTCACATTTCTACAACCAACAGTTACATCTTCCATATACGCCATAACTTTAACTTCCTTACCATCACTTCCAGGTATTCTAAACCCTTCTGTGTTTCCCTCCTAATGTTTTCTAACAAAGTTTCAACACAACAGACAAAAAGTATGGCTAATTGGAGGACTTCCTTTCCTCAGTCCTGATATGTTATGTCAGAGGCCCATTAACCAATACCAGACTGGTGATTCAGTGGTAGACATTTCAGATCCACCCAATCATTTTTTTTTCAGAAACTTAATTTTCCTCAATACTTCCAACATATAGTCATTATTTAGATTGTCAAAAGTCTCTCAAAGTCCAAGCTCAGTTAGGGCCATTGGATTTTCCTTTCTTTTGAAAATTCTAGGAGATCTCTTATGAAAATCAAATTGTAAGTTTCCTTCTTGGTAGTTCATAACTTGTATCACTATGTCTATAATGGTTTTTAAACAATATGCTATGCTACAGCTCCATATCTTACAGTCTTGACAGAACAATGTAATTGGCCTCCAGATGTAACATTCTTTAAGATCTCCCTTCTTTGGAATCAGTACTATCACACATTTCTGTCATATTTCTGGCATGTTTCCTTTTTCCATTTAACTCTTTAAAAAGGTTTTAAATATCTTCTTTAAGCAGGGTCCAAAAAGTTTTATAGAACTCTTCATGGAGTCCATCTATCCCTAGAGTATTGTTTTTGCATGTTTTTAGAAATTCCTCTGTTTCCTTTGTAGTTAATGTGCCTATTATTTTCATGCACAGTATGTCTTCTGCTCTTTTTGTTATTTCACCTACCTCTCCATCAGTCTTGAAACTTATATAAATGCCAGAAATAATGGACTGTTTTCATTCTTATGCATGCTTCTTGAATATATGTCTTTTGATCAACAACTGTAATGTTCTTTGTTTGGCTTTTATGTTTTGGGACCTTGATTTGTTTTTGAAGAACAAGCTTGTGCATTTCCTTCCCTTTTCTCTTCCTTGCACTTTGATTTGGAATTTAATCTTTTTTCTTCTTCTCTGTAAATGTTTAGATTTTTTTGTTTAACTTCCTGAAATTGTAGACAGCGATAATGAAACATAAAAATGTTGCTTGAGCAATAAGCATTTTAACAGCATTAATGACTTCTCATTACGAGGTTGGGATGGAACAAAAATCTGCAGCCACCATGCCAACCCAGGCCCAATCCCTGCCCATGAACAAGAACTATTGCCCTTCCTTCACTGCTGACATCTAAAACTTCATTATAAAGATTCTCTCTCTCTTTACCCTGTCTTGTGCCATTGCAATGGTACCCATTTGCCTGGAAATGTTTTCTCGTCAGGTATGCCATCATACTGCATACTCCAAAAAATTCTGACTTTGAATCTCAAATCAGTATTTGAAGCTTAATAAATGAGTCTTTTCTTTGTAGAATTATAGAGTCATTAAAATGCTGTCTTTAAAGTCATTTACTACTTTAACTGTAGCCATCTCAGGGCTTTGTTTAGCTGTAAATCTTGACTGCCACTATTCTAGAATTTGTTTTTTTTTATTCAAATCATAATTTAATTGATTAGATTTTCAAATATTTTTTATCTAAAACTCAGCAGTCAAAATTATACAGTATTTCTTAGGCAGTTTTAAAAAGTGTTTTAAAAAGACAGGATTTTGTTGAGGGCATTCAGAGACTTCCTAAAAAACCCTGTTGGAATTGGATCAAGGGTGCAGGTGGATGGTTTAAATTCAGCAATTACTATGCAAAGTTCATTTACTTTATTAGAGGAGTTAATATTCAAGTAATGTCTATTATTAGAACTAGGACCTGCTACCTTTCCCAAGCATATCACACATTAAACATTGTCTATACAAAAAAATATTGCACCAGCTTCACACTTAATGCTTAGCTGATCATGTTTGTGCACGGAGTTGGATCTATTTTACAATTAATGGTTGAAAATAACATTTTGGAGTTACTTGTCATTTATATTATGAGAAATATGATTGGCCTCCAGTTCAGACTACAGTGTTAAATTCTAGCAAGGAGGTACCACAATAAGAAGGGGCAGGAAACAGAGAAGAAATTGGAAGCAGATCCAGAATGATCCATATATTAATAGGAAGACCTACAGTATTAGGGCCTACATAGAAATAGAAATTCTTCTAAGGACTGCCCTGGGAACTATAAAGATTGGCCAGAGGAGGGTTGAAAAAATTGTACAATAGTAAGTGAAATTGAGCAAAATTGATTGGGGGGCTCTCTTTGTGCATTGTGTTTTGAGTGACGAGTCTGTGGACCCACCACCCCACCAAGTACACAGTGTCAAAACTCCTGTAGTGAAGCTTAATGTCTGTTTTAGTCGTCATTACTCTGTGTTCTTTCAAGGTTTTGTCCTTCCATAATACTTTTATTTTTTTAATTACCAAAATGTGTTTTTTTATGAAGATCTTGCTTTGATCAGTTTTGTTCTTGACAAGATATTTACCTGAAAGAGCACATCTAGGCACATCACATTCAGAGTCCATCTGTATT